>NW_017295756.1:95243-175182 GCF_001594075.2 Trachymyrmex cornetzi | reverse complement strand
AGCTGAAGGCAATCGTGCATATATGGAACAACTCTAGAAAAACTATCGCGTTACATATTTGCATCTTGCAGAACAGCATAAAGTAAATATGCATATAATTCAATAAAAATGTTTTATAACGAAGTAAAATGATTCTGAAAAATCTTATATACATTCACTTATAGGTACCTTATACAGATAATTCTTGTAAAAGAAAAAGAATAGGAATACGTAGCATTACTGCCTACTGTGTCAGTTTTGGAGCCCATTTTGTCAGACGCTCATTTTTGCATAACTTACGAAAAACTTAATTATTGCAAAATTGCTAACAGTATTATAAAAATTGCTTATACTATCTGATAGAAGATACTTTTTACTTTGTATTTATGTTTTTGAAGTTGTGTTTTTACCTTTTGTTTAAGAAATATTGTCTAAAAACAAAGTGGTATATCGATATCGGTGACTTTCCTCTAATCTTTTATAGTACAATGTTAAAATAAACGATACTCAAGTATATCAATTTTGATTATCACATCGCATCAAGATATAATTTTAAAGAAACCGTGATACCTCAAAAGTTACACAGGAAAAAATAAAAAATTTTTTGGGAATCTTGTTTGTTTTTACGTATTCATGTTCAGGCATAAAAGTCTTATTTAAGAAAATGATCTTATTCAGTGCGAGGTATTATTCTCAGAGAAATTATATTGACATCATTTTGGTGAAATTTTCTATGTCATGGAAATTTTTTATTTCCGCGATAAGTGACGATTTCACAATGATAGATTATTCCAACATGCTTGCTTTCTTTAACCAGCTGCTCATAATTGCACGCTGCGTTATATTTTTCTTCGATTTACCTCATGTCGAGTAGAATCATTCGTAAGAAAGTTGCGGGTATTCTTGTTGGTCACGCTTCCTTTAAAGTATTTATTGGAGTCATAAACGCCTGCAGTTTCGAGATAATTCGAATGGCACAGCTGTGCACATCATTGGTATATTTCTTAAGTAGCTAAGCAAAATAATCTCCAATAATCACTTCGTTTGTCTCACTTTTTTCACAACTATCTACTTATTGTATTTATAAAGAATGGGAATGTTATAAATAGGTTTTGTAAAAATTGCAGATAAACTAAATAATTATCAATCTTTTTCTTCTAAAGAATGTATTTAAAAAATCCACAATCTAATTATAAATATTAATTTGTATCATGGAATTCTGTTCCATCCGGGAAGTAATATTTTCCAAGAGAGATAAACTAGTTTATGGGATGTCTATAGTGTTCAAAAACTCATGGCAGGTATGCAACAATAAATGACGAAAGTCGCTTTCCATCGCTGCACGGACCATTAACGGTCATTCTTCAGCAATAGCCAATGATTTCGTGCAGATGATTTTTGACCAGCATCCTGGGTGGTATCGTTCTACCAACTCGAAGGACTGGTCTACATTTTCATCCTCCTTCCTCCTCCTTCCGATTGACAATGACGATTTCCGATGCTAGCAAATTCATTGTTACCCGTAGTCGATCCTTCGCACTTCTTTTTACGAAAGGACACACGACGATGATTCTCGACTCAGGTATCTGAACGGTCCTTCTGTATTCTTGACTTTTCTCGTTACAGATGACTTCGCCATCTTCGCTCGTGGATGTGGTTCGATCGAAAGGGCAACATCCAATGGCCCACCTACTCGACATGGGCCTCCTCTTTTCCACGAGTTTGTCTTCTCATGTTTAGACCACACTAGGGGTTCCAGAAAATTACACCAAAAGCTGCTCAATTTCTCGTTTTAACAGCCGCATAATGGATTCTCGCGCGTCGCGTTCCGTGATCCGATCAATGGCATCGATGCAGCCGGTCTCCCCTGATTTAGACATTTTCGATGCAAAAGGAAGATTTTGCTTATAGCGAGATCAATGAGTGTGACGGGAAAATATGACTCCGCTGTCAGCAACGCTAATGATGTAAGCTTTCGATTAGAATGAAATATTATCGTATTGTTGTATGATTTGACTTATGAGATACGATAATAGATCTATATAACTTATAGCCTTTATATCGTAAATATACATCAGTAATTTTACATACAAATCTGATTATTGCAAAATTATTGCGAATTGTCTATGTCTTCTTCGTGACGAAATAATAAATTTTTAGAGTAATAAATAATTTTAACTTAACACGTTAAACAATCTAATTCGCTTGTTTCTTCAATAATGTTTCTCCAATAATGCAAAATATTATTATGCATAGTTTATTACTTCAGACTATTACTTAAATATTAATTATATTTACAGAATTATAAATATTATTTTTTTATTAATTTAATGCATTACTTGAATTTGATAACGCCCTGGTCAGCACTGCTCATTGATGACTGGCGCGGTGCCAGTGAAAGTTATAGTCAATGGTATGATGCGAATCGCATATTCCCGCGTTAGCTCTATCGTTCGTGTAATACAAATTTAATTTATTAACACAGAAAAGATTTATATAATACAAAACAATTTTACTAGTGTTCCTATTTTTACTATAAAAATTCCTATTATTATTATATATATATAGTCTTCTATATTTGCGATAAACAATCAAATTGCATCTTCCAATTGTTTTAAATATTATTTTTACAAGAAAATGCAGCAATATTTTTTTCTTTGCAGAATTTGCAAAGAAAAAGAAGATAATAATAGAAAAACATTAAGTCTTACTTATTTTCCTTCCGGGAACGATGGGATCACGCGGAATAGAGAGGGTGGCTTGTAATGGGAAGCTTGATTATAATAGAGGTATCATTCCCGCAGACGATACGCTCTTCCTCTTCTCTTGGATAATTGCAAATGGCGTCCTTTTATACCGCTAGGGCGGCTGATCAAAGCCGCGGATAAATAAAAGATAATCATCTAATTATTCCATTCAAATGGCCGGCTGCCGTATCGGAGGTACGATTGGCTCGACGGTCATTAAGATCGCGGCGCGATCATATTTTCATTCTTCTCTCCTCCCTCGATTCGTACGAATCATTGTGATCGAATTCGTAGCGAACGTGACCCGTATTACGAACGTTGTAACGACTCTTCAATCGAATTCCTCATTTAATATCGTTTCGGCATCTTGTTTAATATACGAGCTAATTTATGCCTCGCGCGAGAAAGGATCTATTTTATTAACATGAATTGCAAATGTAAAGATATCTCACTATCTTGGATATTGTTTGTGCGATATTCTCTATATTTTCTAAATTCTTTAGAGTAAAATCTTACTCTAAAGAATGAAAATTAAAACCAGTCTTTAAAAGAGGCTCAATTTTCAATCTTTAAGAGTGAGATTTCATTCTTCAGAATGAGCTTTCATTTTAAAAGTTTTAGAAAATAGAAAATATAATAGTAATAAATATTCTTAAGTACCACCTTCTCTTTTATAAGTATATAAAACAGAAGAAATATTAATAACATAAATAAGAGAGAGAGAGGAAATATTAATAATGTCAAATAATCAATTCGAAAAAATTTGTAAGCTTTCTCGCATTTATTTCTTCTAAATGCAAGTTGATTTGTACTTTCTTTTATATTGCTCTGTGTAGCGATTCGATATCTATGATACCGAATAATATTAAAGCTAGACTATATTTTGTCGCGTGACAATACACGACGTTTCGCATCCAAAGTGACAGACGGATGACATTAGATCGCCGAGATATCTTGTTCGAAGCGCCAGAAGAATGACGTTGGTTCGCGAGATAACTTGTCCATTGAATGCAAAAGGATTAGCAACACCCAAGGGATGGAGACGCTATGGGATGTTTTTTGGGCAGCAAATTAACGTGTAGTGACAGACTTGTCAAAAAGAAGGCCGATACAAGCTTCATTAGCTTACAAGATGCTCCCATCGGTTCTCGATGTATGGCGCGAATGTGATGCCTCGTGGTGTCCTTGAGACATCTTCGATCCCAAGATTTCCCCAATGAATGCAAAACGACTGACGTTTAAAATGTTGCAGTCGCGAGGCTCGTTCACAATAAAAACCACGGCGTGCAGACGCAACGATCACGGTGTCCCGTTGGGTATCTGCCAAAAAGGATCTTCCTGCCGTCCGCATTAGTTACGAATGAACCGAAGCAAGAAAGAGAACATGCAATCGAATGAAGGATCTTGGCGCGGCCGATCTTGCGGTAGTAACGCGATCTATAGATCCCAAACAGAGGTGTGACCGAGAAACTGGCACGGGTGAGACGGCGTGTCTCCTCGGTCCTAGATAAGAATCTGTCACCCCGGTGACTGGCTGGTATACTAATACCGGACGACAAGATACTTACTACCAGATAAAATGCCAGGAAGTTTGCCCAGTCATTCCCGATGCTGCGACACAATGGTGGTACCACCTCGTTCGCTGACATTCGCCGACTGAAGGAAACCGAAACATTTCGCACCGACGGTACTTGAATAATGACGCGATAGTTTAAGGAGGAACGCACGTCCGAGGCTCCGCTTCCTGTATACTCCTCGAAAGATTTGCAATTTAATGACTCACTGTGCGATTGTATCTTTCTGTGTAATGGTTAGGTGATGTCAGAGAGAAATCATCTATCTACTTCTCCCGAAACAGATTGCGCGCCACCAATGTAAGAATGAGCGATGCTAAGCCGAAACGATTATGAAATCTGAGAGCGCAATTTCCAAACGCGAAGATAAAAAAACAATTAGAAATTCAATTAAAGCTTTGTACGTAATGGATGATAGGTCATGCTGGAACGGTAACATCACAAGTGGCGAAAATATATTCGTTATAAAAAAAAAAACAATACATTAGATCTCGTAACATCGATCATCGAGAAAGATGGAAAGAATTTCGACCGCGTAACCGGGAGTTTCTTTTTTTTTTCTTTTCGATTAACGATTAGCTATTAAAAACTAACGGCAGATCGCGTGTCGAAAGAAATGAAATAAGTGGTATACTAGATCTGGGACAAGACTGAGAAAAAAAAGATTTACCGCGCACCTTCCTCGGCGGAGGTCGTGAAACTATCTTTAAAAAAAAAAAAAAAAACTAAACGTCAATCCGATCTTCTCTTCCTGGAGCAGATTTCGTCGTCCGCGTCTATATCGAGATGGGTCCGACCAGATGAGTGGGTGAGTGACTCTGGCATTGTCGTTCGGTAAGATATACGACTCCCGGTTCCCAGAAACAGTTTATATTCTAGGCGGTAGAATGGGAGAAGGATCGAAGAGATCGTTATAGGCTTACCTGGCCCCGGACTATCCTCATCTCGGAAGCGTTCGTTTTTGGGATTCTGCGTCGAAGGCACTCGGTCAGGGCCGCCGTCGGCCCACGAATACCTCAGATACCTCAGTAATCATTTTCGAAGACTTATACTGCCTCGCGGGCATACGGGTATATATTTCGCTTTGGGAATAATTCAATAGATAACCGCGATATAACTCGCGCGGGGAACCGGTTGCCTTCGAAACGCGTGAATAGCTCTCCAACGATCGATTATAATTAAAGAGACAATTTCTCTCATTTTCGAGTGTAATATCGAATGTTGTGAACGTAGACGAACCTATGTTATGCTGTTATGTTATCGAGACAATCGGTTTTTATCTCTTCGAGCGTAATAACCGGATCGATCTGGTGATTGTCGTTGGGGCAATTATCGTCGCTTGTTGTCTCGTCAGTACTTATTTCGTTTATCTTTATGATACAGTTCGCTTTACGTCTCGTCTCATCTGAAATAGAGCGATATACATCTCCCCTAGAAAGCGTTCTGTCCGACGAAATTGCACACAATACTCGCATACAAAGATATATAAATTTACAAATACTATCAAAACAATATTTCTCAGTTTAAATTGCATTATGAATTTCTATGGAGAATAAAAGATAAGAAATTATATCGCGTATTATTAATTTAATAAGCATCAAGTCATTATTTTTTATTTGAGATTTAATTCGCATTAATATCTTTGGTGACACATTCTTCCCGTCAATTTTCGAAGACAATATATTTGTCTTTCTCTACAATATTTCTCACATCTTTGTAGGATTAGAGTGAAAATTGTGAATGGGAAACAATTTTGAAAGTAGAGGCTCCTGTTGTAAAAAATTTTTCTGTCGGAGTAAATTCTTTGTGTCATTTTTTAAAAGAACTTTGACTTTTTCTTTTTACAAGAGATTCACAGAGTCTCTAAAAAATGCAGTTTTTCGTCTTATTTTATATATAAAATAAAAAACTTTCATTCCAAGGTCATTTTATTTACAAAAAAATTTTTTTTTAATCGGTTGTAAAACATATATTGTCTCATAAGCTCCTTTATCACTATTGTATGAGAACCATCGCTTTCAAAAAATTCGTCACGTGTCGTTTTCTTTGAGCTTCTTGAGATATTAGAGGTACATTACGAGTCTAACAAAGCTCGAGATGGAGCGATGAGAGCGAGAAAGATGGAGAGGCAATTCTTTTGGGGGGTATTTTCGGGCCCTTTTTAAGGTGGGGATATTCAGCTATAAATAACGATAAACAGGGATCTCTGTAAGTCAGGTAAACTCGATTCCCGCACGGATACTATCCGTATAAGTCTATACAGTCAGTAGATTGTGTATAAGAGATCTCCTCCCTGTCCCTCTATTCGACAGACTGTTTGGATGCTGGTGGTTTTTCAGAGTCACGCCCTGGAAGGGGCTGCGGGTCGCGAGGGTGTTTGGGAAAATGGATCGCTTACAGGTGCGACATATTTAATCCGGAGACATCTTCATAATCTGTTAACCCCGACGGAAAATAACACGCAGTGAATCCGTTGAAAGAAAACGCTGCCCCAGCTGCCGATCCAATTCGTCTTTCCATGCGCACATACGTATAGACACATTCGTATAAAACGAATGCATTGTTGGCGGAGAAATAATCATTGAGAGTTTCGTTTATTGCTTCTCTCTGCGGAGCAGAGAATGACTCTGCATTACATCGAAGAGTCTATTTTCTAAAATTTTTAGAGTGAATTGTCACTCCAAAAAGAAATTTCATTCTTAAAGATTGAAAATTGAACCATTTTTTTCAAAGCTGGCTCAATTTTCACTCTTTAAAATGAGATTCCATTCTAAAGAATTTAGAGAGTAAACTTTTTTTTAATCATTTCTCTACACATGTAAAAATGTACATGTATAGGGATAATCAGCAAACACAATAATTCTTCGTTATGACGAGAAATCGTTTTGTGAGAATCGATTTTGTGTCTAAAAGGGGAAGCTGGAACTTTGTAATAAAAGTATTCCATCTCACGATGAAAAACTCCGAGACTGCTCTTACCCGATAACAGTGCAAATGGATGAAACACATGCACGTGGATTTTATCTGGAACGAGTGTGTATCCGATACGGAGATGCTGAAATAGTTTTCATGTACCCACAGTAGGGCGCACTCGGGGCCGTGCTTTGTCGAAGGTACGGTTTGTCGTTCAAGCAAAAGTGATTTTCTATAGCGCGCCATATCGATAACATCACGTTAATGCCATTCACTTGTTTGCCTCGAGAACCGATGCTGATCTTTCTAGGGGTTATTATTACGAAGCGATTCGCAGCATTCGCGCTAAAGTTCGCATCAGAGTTTCGGTGAGAAGAAAAAAAGATTAGACGGCGCAATTTAATATGACTAATACTTGCCGCGAATAAATTCCTGCGGATACTGTTGATTTATAATTGGAGAACTGGAAATTCAATGGGTTGATCCTGATGTATTCGATGAAACGATCGAGGTATACGCGATTATATGAGGATAAATAAAAAGCAAAGAACAATTATTTCTTTATTCAAAAAATATAAAAGCTAGCAATCATATCATTACATTACTTTTTGACGTCTCAATCTCTTTGTCTTTCTCTATCAACATGTTTTTTACAACGTTTTATAAAAACTTTCTTCTATCTTGAAAGATAATAATTTTGGAAAATTGTGCAATTAGAAATGTATCGCTAATTCTTTTACTTCATTAGCAGGAAATTACGAATACCTAAGGGAAAAATTAAATGAAACAGACGATTATTTATCAAATAATTTATTCAAGAGATACTTTAATTATTTAGCTTTTAACTACAATAATTAACATTCATATATTATAAATTATAATAAACTGTAATTTTAAACAAAACTCTTGACATTTGACATTATCAATTTCAGATGCTATGTGGAACGACAATGAATTGGTTTTGCTTTTTGTCTATAATTATAGTTTAGTTTATATTAATGTACATAAATATTAACTATTGTAGTTTAAAGCCAATATCCTTTGCAAATAAAAATTTCTATAGTTGATAAATAATTTCAAATTTGCTTTATTTAACTTTTCTTTTAGGTATTTGTAAAAAATTCCCTTATTTTCTTCTACATCAAAATCATCGAAACTATGTAATTAATGATATTTATCTTAAACGATGTGCATTATACCTGTTATTATGCGACACTATCACAAGAAACGAGAGGTTACTTTGACGAAAATGAAGATTGAAGCGTTGAACCAAATATAATAGGAGGAGAGTGATAGAAGCGTTAACGAAATTTCTATAGAAGGCGAAAATTGAGACAATAAAACATAAAAAACAAACAAACGCTTCTTTTCATAATTTTAATTATCGCTTTTTAGGGGCTTCGTTTACGCTTCTGTCACTCTGTCCTTACATTTGATTCCGATTTTTATTTTCACCAGGATATCACTACTCTATTATATTGCAACATTATCGTTCGCATTTTCCTCTATTTAACCAAACTATTCTGCTTACTTTTTTATGTTTCACACACACTTACACAGTTATCCTTATTTTTTTATAATTTTACTTATGATTTTATCCCTATTTATGTAGAAATCTTACTATAATGCGCTGCTCAACATTGTCGCACACAACAAATGATGAGTCCATGCTCGTTGATTGCAAACAGAAGACTGCAGGTCTACTATTGTAGGTGTAAACGCACAAGGCTCTCCTAGGTTTGCGTTGGTTGAAATATCCCACAATTTTTGTATTTAAAACGAGTAAATATACATTCAAAAGAAAGAAAGCGAAGGTTCTAAGTGCAAAGGTGCAAGCTACGAAAACAGATCTTCGCTTATATCAAAACGTTTTAAATAAAAAAAGAATTCTTAATTTTTTATTTATATTTAAATATGAAGATAGATAACTTGTGTCAACGCAAAATTAATTAATAAATATCTTACTAAAAGAAACATTAGGGTAACTCCAGTATATACGCCGCACCTATCAAAAACTTAATTTACTAAGTATTATTTACTGTGTTTAAAATAAACGAACTATATCAGTAAAAACTTTGTACTGTCTACTATTATGAAAAAAAATATTAGAAATCCGAAATATTTAGTTTTTGTATTAAAAAATAAACTTTTTGAAATCTTGCATTTTTGCTATGTATAGATAATGGGTGGGATATATGGTAAAAATGCAAGGGTTTCAACAAACTAAACAAAGAATACGAAAGCAAAGCACTTGTATTTTGCTATACAACATGCTTTACTATTCCTCTACACGTATATGTATCACGAAATAACCACTAGGTCTTTTACACGCCTTACAGTAATCATTTTATGTATATTATAATTTATGATGATGCTACTTGTTACACACACAGTGACAAATCGATTCAACTCACAATAATTTCATTAATATTAACAGTAAGAAGCTGAAATTATAACTCAATACTAATATAACATAAAGGAATGTAACAGAGTAGTTGCGAGAAAATTAGATCCACTTTTCCTATTTTTTCTGACTTCCGCGGCGTAAATCCCAGCGCGGCGTATATACCAGAGTTATCCTATACAGGTAGTATAATGAAGAAGAAATAAGATTTAATAAAAATATCATTCTCTCTCTCTCTCATATAAAAAAAAATAAAAAAAATAAATAGCGAATTAAATACATTTCTTTTATCTTATTACTTCATACAACTTATTAAACAATATAATAGGTATATTATAGGACCGTATATGTGTGATAACACAAACTATAGCAATGCCTTAAATGGTCTAACTGGATCTTAAATCTTTGTATGATCTGTGAATTTATATTACTACGTATGTAGTCCTTTGAAACGTGCGCCAAAATGACAACTTATTAATTTTTACATAGTTGATTTCATAATTCCAAAAACAAGACAAATGACTGTTAAAAATGCTGTGAAAAAATTTGCTATGCCTACAATCAGCACATTAAAAAAGAAGCCAAAGAACATTCCAAGGAATATTCGACGGAAATATTTCTTTCACACGGAAATATTTCTTTTATAAATGCCACGGTTCTTATTGTTGTATTTATTTGTCATTTCTAAAGCCATTTATAATAAAGCGTTGGTGGTCTTTTTTGTTCTCTACTAAAATTTTCAAAGAAGACATAATTTCGTTTGAATGTCGCTTCGTTTGTTCGATTCAGCCGACATCGGTTTTAATGTTTGGGGTACCCGGTATTACAGCAGCCGACTTTTCCTAAGTGTGATTTTTCTGGAATTGATGACGGTACATTTATTCAGCGTGCGACATTGGTTATAACGGGCTACCTGTAGCCTTGACGAATTTGTTTGGGGTCGTGTTTGTCACGCCTTTTCGTACGGGCTTCCAATATAAAACTATCTTTTGCACATGGATATAACTGTTCTGGTCATTAGGGAAATTATTATTTTATTTATTTTATTTTGATTTTATTAAAAAAGATCGATAACAAATATATACTTTATTACTTGATTCATATATATGCAAAAAAATTATTGAAAATGCGAAGAAAATAATACCTATGCCTAAGAATATTTGTTATCTAAACGCAACTCGCCGGTTCGCGTAAAGGAAGCACGTCCGTCATGCTTAGCACCGAGACATCATCAGTATCTCCAGATATTTCATTAGATCTGTCGTTTCTCGGAAATTTTTTGGTAAAGTTATTTTTATTCGTACAACGTTGGAGAATCGATATATCTTGTTATAAGATATTTATATAGTAATATTTTGAATAGTTTTTAGAATATCGAGATTGTATAAAATATTTGGAGTGAAATATAATTAATATTTTCTGTGTTAAGTCTTTAAATTTAGAACTAGTAAACAAAGTAACAAAAACTGATATAGACTTGGAAGAAGAATCGATAAAACTTACATATAAATTAGATTAGGTATATGTTTAGAACGTGCGAAAATAAAACCAAATCTTTCGTGTATGTCTAAATGTCTGCATATGTTTGCACTGTTTCATAGCACAGAAAAATAACTTGCAAACAGAATTATGCACATAAACGCAATCGATGCTTGCGGTTAAATAATATTGCAATATATTGGCAATTTCGATAATTAACATGAAGTTACTCCAACGTAAAGACCACGCTGTCCGCACTCTTCTCTCAATTAGCGGATACTTTTACGACGCGTGTATGTATTTCCGAGAACCCGCTGCTCCGTATGTATGATCTTTCCTTTTTCTTTTGGTCTTTTTTCCCTACAAGACGACGAAGCCCATCGAAATGACCATTTCGTGGACCACGAAGAGGACTGCAATAAAACGCATTTTTTTCGAGAGATTTCATCTTCTCGCGCTTTTCTTCAGTTTTATTTTACGCTCATAAACATCTCGGTCTGATTTACTATTAGATCTCGCCAGACTACGTAATCGTCAATAAAAAATTTATTTAATGCTCCTTCGTTTCTTTTCAACAGTGTCAATTTATCTAAACGTCCATTTCAGACTGGACACTGAGAATTGAAATGATACTGCATTGTAAGAGCTGGAAGACATTTTATATATACGTAATATATTTACACATAATATTTTATGACTATTCTGGTTAACATTTTTCATGTATCTATCAAGATGTAAGAATGTATAAGATGTATGATTATACACAATAGTGGCAGAATACGAAAAACAATCAATCCAATTTTTGCCACAATATAATTATGTTGCTTTTTTACAACTTGGGGCAAATTTTTGATTGATTTAAAAATTCAATCAGCATTCTAACCGATCTGCGCATCCTCGAAAATGATGTCTTATATTTTCACATTAATGTCTACTAACAAACAATGGGCCCATTTCTCAATTTCGAAAATCTGAGAGAGGGTTCTCTTACAGAGTTTTGTGTAAGTTTACGTACACAAAAATGAATGATGTCATGATCATGTTTCCGCCATGTGCTCAACATACGCGTTAGAAATAGAAGAACTGCAATAGAAGAACGATTTTTCTGTAATGCAAATAATATTTTACCCGATGCTTAGCGAATGGTTTCTACCGGAAGTTATTTATATTTTCAGATGAAGTTTTGAGATTTTCATGCATATATAGCATAATGGTTTCTATCGAAAGTTATATTTATGCGTATTCTCAGTATTTTCTAGCATGAGCAATAATGTGTTTTCTCGGACAATATTGCCCGAAATTATATTATTTCTTATTTTGAGCTCCACTGTTACAGTGAGAGATGTAATATTATAAAAAAATCAGAAAAGATATTTAATAGATAAAAGACTCACATGGAGATGATTGTTATGTTGAACAAATTAGCAAATTATTAGAAAAATTAAAGAAACTACTGTAAGAAAAAGATCATGTCTAGTAATGTAATAGTTATTATCGAAATTCGCCAGTTTTTTATTGAATTTTTTTAAGATAATTAATTCTTTATATTTTTTAAAACTAAAAAAAAATAAAATAAATTAATTTAATATTATGCTTATATCGTATTCATATAAATCAACATTATACTCCCCTATAAAATCTTTAGAGAAAGATTTTATAGGACCTTTCATTATTACTTGTATTCTCTAATAATAATTTGTTTTAACATATTTTAAATAAATATATTCGACACACACACACATACATCAAATGAAATAATCTTTTTCTGGCGTTTAAAAATTTATCTCTCAACAAGTTAAAATCGTCATACACAAATTGACGTAAAAATGTATATTTAATATAAATATAAAAACGGATTAAACCATGAAATTCTCAATATATTTTATTATACTGTTAAGTAAAATCTATATTTTATAATTCGAAATATTTGCATTTTACATTCATGGATTAAATCAGTGTACAACAGTTTTAATATGTACTAGTGCATCCAATTCGCTATAAGAACGAGCTCACGTTTAGACTAGTGATGCTAACAATTGAGACGGGGTCCTATCGAATAGCATAGAACACCCCAAAAAAAATAATTTTAATATTAGCAGAAACCGCTAAATCTTAGAGGATTTTATTCTTATATATGGCCTCAAGAGGAATCTTTTGAAATCAAGAGAAAAATATGCTAAGCACAATATTCTTACAGTTAGAGTACTTTCGTTTTGCATCTGCAGTAAAAATTTTGCTGATCCTAATATAATTTATTCGTAAGAGGCACACTCCGCTTTCAGTAAATATATTCCTCTTCATACAAGAGGAAAACTGTTAGAATAATCTCCAATACATTTTTTATGAATAGTCCAGTGTATTGGAAGAGGAATACTCTTTCTGTAAAAGTTTCTGCTTAGAATATGAGATTACCGGAAATTTCACTTTACAATTAGATTATTTTTTTTTTTGGTGAAGGGATATTCACACAGAAAAAAGCTAGAGTTCGCGTGTCGTCCGTGTGCAATCAGCGCCGCGCTGAATAGTTAGTGTGAAGTTCACACTGTGAGCATCTCTTTCATTTTCTTTTCGACAGAGACGCGTCTTAATTCTGACACCATTGATCCAAACGTTATCAGTATATCCTCTCCAATCCCCACATGCTATTAGCATATTGTTCCGTCTGCAATCTCATTCTGTAGTCTCTACTCCTATTTCTTTTATTGTATATTCCACAATATTTTTTTAAATATATAACTAATAACTATTAGCTATGATTTTCAAATATGTTAATCTATTAGAAAAAATTTTTTTTTCTCGTTAGTCATCTTAACTATAGAATATCTTTATGTCAGATCGTATATGTGAGAAACACAATCAATATTAGAAATTTAAAAAATGCCTATTACGGTCGAAGCTGGATCTTCGTTGCTTAAATAATTCAATCTTGAATTACTAATATATACTATATATGTACTTGCATATATACCCCATATTGTAGTCATTTTTCAAACTGTGCGCCGAATTATTTTCCCGGACTAAATAAACGCAATTAAAACTACTCTAGCAATCGCGAAATAAATTGACAAGCAATTAATAATTTGATGTTATCATCAAGCATCATATATTATAAAGATGTTAATATGTTAAAACTGTTATCTTAATTATAGGTTTTTTTGCTAAACTTTTGACACGGTTCATCTGTCTTCCTTTTATCTCTACGAAGAAAAACAGAGAAAAGGCATGTACTATGCAAGAAGTTCAGCTAAATAGAACAGACCTTATAAAATATAATGGGGCAAAATTGGTTATTTTCGATTTAGTGATGGAATAAGAAAAAACAAGGACAGATTACTACCTAATAAACATCGAATATAATTGCAATATAATACAAATGTAAAAACGCGCGTGCGCGTGTATATTTACGTATTACAGTTATATTCGTTACTGGATAGTGCGTTAAATATTTGGTATTTTGCAGTAAATACTTAGCCAAATAAATCTCTGTCAAGAGTGTCAAGTAATTTCTGTGAGTTATAGTGCATTGGAAGAAAAAACATTAATAAATCAAGACTAATTTATTAACAAGATTGATTAATTGTAAAGTATTTTGAAATCTATACCGAAAAGTTGACAAACGACCTAAGACTTTCGTTTAGAAATTGTGCTTTAGTATTTCTATGTTTGCAATTCTTTTTGTGTTCTAGTTTAAATGGCATTCATACTTTTTTCAAATTTTTCCTACAAAGAGACATTGTATGGAAAGATATTTTTGGAGAACAAATAATGCTTCAAAAAATTATTTCAAATAAATTTTTTTTGTTTGCTCGTGAATTTGTTCAAAGACTTTTCAAAAAGAACTTTGCCATTTAGTCATGACTAATATAGTACATCTGGTTGGCTAGAGTACGAATTTCTTTGCTGAGTCAACTAGGAGTGCGTTTCACTTAATGTTCGCAACGCTTGCAAGTATCATTTTGTCTTCGTTTAATATTTGATAAACAACAAGAATGAAATGATACACGAAAGTCTTTAAACATATACAGCATTGTGCGTATGCGCGCGCGCGCGCGCGCGTGTGTGTACGTGTATAATCTACATTTTTTATTATTAAACTAATTCATAAAAAATAGTTATAATATAATTATAGCTTATTAACAATAATAAATATAAAAACTTAAAATTTAAATAAACTAAGATGATAAACAAAGTGAAATATAATTCCTTTTTTAGTATTATATTTGTATTTTAAATATAAATATATGCCCAGATTATACATAAAGCACATAAATTCTAAGAAGCACTCTGCAAGAAAACCCTAAATAGGGAACATCTATATTTTTTAAAAATAAAATCCTCCCACGAATATATAATAATTGAAATTAATCCACATTACAGTTTATACAAATTATACAAATAAATTATAGAAATTAATTCTAGAGCCCTAAGCGGCATATTATCACCTGTTTTACTGTTCTTCGCGTAGACCTATGCAGAAATATCCCGTAACCCATAACGAATACTACCCATCGCTACCGGTCTTACGAAAGAGTGAGAAACTCACGCAGCAATAAAAGTGACAAAACACTTTTATTGGAAAATATTTACAACCCGTTATATTTTACAGTAAACGAGATAAAAAGATCTCTTGCTCAATAAATCATTTGTATCCATGGTTTTCATAAGAAAATTTTTTTCGTACGCTGTCGGTCACATCAAAATCGGCCACACACATCGATACTTTCAGATTTATAAATTTGCGACATCTGTGTCTTTATCTGTAATTATTATTATTAATTCAACTTCATTTTCAAAAAAGGTAATTATACAGACATTAATCGTATTATTATTGTAAGGAATTTACACACGGATATATTTATACAGAAATCTATCTTCATTCGCGCAACTTTTTCGTTGATTTAATCATTAACCAGAAAGACGATTAATAATTTTTATAAGATTAAATCACATATTTCTATTTTTTATACATTAAATACTTCTTTTTAATATATAAATGATTTCTTTGTGAAATAATTTATTCAAAGAACTATCAATATATTATATATAGTTGGTGAGTTTTCTCTAACATCGATGAAGAGTTAGAAAGTTTCAGAATGAACAGCCAGGTGATCTCAAAGGTCTTTTTCTAACGATTTCGATCACCCCACTGCGATATAAAACCGCTATTATTCGATATGTCGCCGCCGAAAAATCCCTTGCGACAGCCACGTTGAACTGCGATTGTCGTTGCTTCGGCGACAAGCTATGGAGACATCTACGACATTATGCGCAAGGCGAAATCATAAAGGGACGATTTTACGAATGTTGGGGATCTTTCTCGTGTCTCCCGGCAGCCGTCGGCTATCCACTATTCTCACTGTTTTAAGACACGTCCGGACGAAAGTAAACATATAATAGCATATAAAAAAAAACGCAAAAATACAAAGTGTACGTGTTTACTTGTTGATCAAATCGGTAGACAAACTGTTTCGTTATGTTCATTTCCTGCAATTTTATTTCTATGGAAAAGAATTTTAGATATTTAATTCGACAATGTAACACAACTCATACGTTAATAAAATTATTTCAAAATTTAATTTTATTATAACATGAATATATAAATATCTTTTGTAATTATAAATAAATAATAAGGTGGAAAATATAGTAACTTCTTTAGAAAAATTGTAAGAGTTCGAGTAAGAGTTAGCTTCCGAGAATTTATATTTATATATTTATTCTTATGTTTCTGTCTATAAAAACCTATTTTTATCAGAAAATTTTTCATTTTAATAAAAGTCTTATTCCAAATAACTAACAGATAAATTCCATGATTCTACTATTAAAGAAATTCAAATTTTCCTCATCTTACGAAGGTGTGTTGGCCTTCGCGATAGAGATTGCGAACGGTTTGCCTTGAACCGGGTCGGTCGATCGCAGAATCCAGGACTAAAGAGAAATACTCACGAACACAAGACACGACGTAATTCTTTAATTGCTCCGGCTAATTGGCCCCGAGTGGCGCCACGACGCCACGAAATATCGCCGATGACAATTATTCTGCTGGAAGCGAACAGTCCGTAAAAAAATATATTACTGGTGGTTTTATTCCTCTTTTAATCGTGTGCGACTCCACTCTTCGCTTCTTCTGTTCAATATTCCTCTCTCCTTTCTTCGACGAAAATCGTCAGTTCGAATTCGGACGGGACTTTCATGTTGATGGTGATGACAAAGAGAAACTTTTAATGACGCTGTGTAAATTTAAGTACTTATCTAATTGTAAGCGTATTGGCATAGGCTGAAGAACGCACGGAGATAGTTGTATATCTCGCAAATACTTTGCATTCTTAACGAGAAAAGCATGTTATGCACAAAAAGTTTCCGATTTTATACCATATAGTATATGATAGGTATACAAGAAATGTAAAGCATGCACGTATGTGTATTTTGAAGAGCTCCACGGGATAGTAATATAAATACCTAGAAAAACGCATGTTTTACATATGCACGTTTAATGTTCCTTAGAACGTATAAGGAGTCCGTGGTATTAATGAAATTACATAACTCACATTAATTATTACAAGCCATGTGAAATGTACGAAGATGCCCGTCAGCTGCGGAATTACGCATGTGTATTTGTCGTTATGTATCATAAATTTTACAAAGCTTTACAATACTTCGTAATATTTACTAATTCTAAAAGTTTGTGCTCTCATATGCTATAATTTTATGAATTCTATTCAAAAATTTTATCGTATTTTATAATAACATTTGTAAGTTTTGCAACTATTCTAATAAAATCTTTAAATAATTGCAAAACATATCTTGATTACTTTAAACTTTCGCAAAACATTTTATTCAAAATTTTGATATTCATGTAATGTCTTTCTTCCGAAAGATCCCATAATTATGCTTATTTTATCAAGGAAACATTCGCGATTTGTATTTTTCATAAAACACAGAACAAGTATGTATTAAATATATAAAATATTTGGATTAAGTATATATATTTATTAAATATTCACGGAAAGAACAATTTTGCTAAAATATTAAAAAATTTAACTAGATACAAATTTGAAAATAATTTTGCTGAACCATTAAAATAATTATATAAGAAACTTAACATGAGCAATGCTGTAAAAAAATGTTAACATTCTATTAATTAACTTAAATGTTTTATATAATTATTTTGATAGTTAAACAAAAAATTATTTTTAGATTTGTATTTATAGCTGAATATTTAGATATTTTGACACACCAATTTCCGTGTATACTTAAAAAATTTGCAGTGTAATTGCTTTCTAAATCTGAATTATATAAATGCCACGTATTAATTGAAACTTTCGCGAAACAAAACTTCGGAGCGTATTTTGAAAGTAGGTACGTTGCCGCTTGCGACGCGCGTAAGATTCTGTAATTAGCTTACGTATTATATTAAACCGTAGACTTGTAGGCGTCGAGTCTTACTTCGAGTCTTACTTCTCGGCGCGCAAATGATTTATGCACAAGCGATACGAACGACATATACGATTCCGCTGCGGCTGAGGGAGAGTACATCGACGACGAGGTCTCTCTAGCTCGTCTCTGACAGTTCAACGAGCAAGGAACATCTATAATGACAAACCGCTTTGGTCTCTCGCGAGCGGACGGACACTGGGCGGTTCAGGGCCGTGGCCAATGTTATAAATGCACCGTCGAAAAAAAGCGGCACGAACCGCTTAGGGATCTATCGATAGATACGATATCCTCGACGCGCGCACGAACGTGACCGCGGCAAGATCGATTTGTATCGAGGGGGCTCGAGAGAGGGCGAGATGGATGGGCTGGGCTTCGAAATCTATTAGTCATCACCCACACGATACCGAGACTCTCTCTTTCTCTCTTCCTCTCTTGTCGGTGCGGACAGGTAACTCGAATCGATGGCATTGTACCTCGCCAATCGTGATGCATTTTTTCCGAATGGAACGTTGATAGGTTCATGGAGGATTGCGATCCATTGGGATTCAGAATGATAAACAAAATGAGAGAGCGGACGTATATCACGCGTGTAACAGATTCAATTACGCTAATCGCAATGAATTCCGATTGATAGCGTGATTGTAAAGATTGCAAATATAGGACTGACCTAAATCTGTAATGAGCGATCCAATTTTTATGTTATCAGCGCGAGGACAAACACAAGATGACTAACATAATTTATATCACGATAGATACTTCAGGATTAATAATAAAAAGTTATATATTTTCTATAAAAAAAATCAAAATAAAACATCAGAATGCAAAGCGCAAATGATGCATGTAAAATTTTAATTATATCTCGTACAGAATTATTTTGTACATCTGTAGCAGTAATTAGAAAAGAATGGCTACGCAGACATGGATCAGTTACTGACTGACCTGCTGTATATACGCACATATACGTACACATTAGTTTGATTACGTTATTTCGAAACGTAGGACGAACGTGATAGAGGGGCCTAAGCCACTCTCGTAGAAGTTGCTCACTTCCCGCCACTCGGGAGCACTCCGAGTCCATTCACTCAATTCATTTTCATCTCCGATTCATCTACCCTTGCTCCACTGTTCTCTCATTAGTGTTCTTTCCGGTGGCCCCGAGAATCAGAACGAGATTCTTCCTAAGAAAATTAGCGCTCGTTTCCGTCCGTAGGACTCAATTGCTCCTCGATGTAGAACGAATGTGAAGGCGGACGGTTTCCATGTTGTTGTCCTAGTTGTTCGTTTTCTGTCTGATTGAATACCTTTTGATATATCGTGATAAGTGTATCATACAGATTTGCGTTTATTCGGAATATTATGATATCTTATTTTTACTCGAAGAAAGAAACCAAAGAAATAAAATTAAAAAATTAGTTTACTTGTAGAAAGAGCTAATCGATTGTATTCGGATATAATTCCAGATTCACATAATGCCATCAAATATTATATGAGCATAGTTGACTTTTGACGAATAAGATGTAAATAAAGATTAGAATTATAAAGGTTTCTAAATTTATATTTACTTCTACATCTATTTATCTATATGTATGCAAAATGTCAATAAAATTAGAATTTCCAGATTGGCGAGATTCCTTCAGTAACATTATTTTCAAACTTTTGATAATACAAACCTCTCACATATTATTTAAAGAAAAATAATAAAAAAGCGTATATAAAGTAAAAAAAGTGTTAATTTCTTTTATAAAAGACAGAGAATTTTTCGACTTATCAATTAACTATTAAATGGATCGATATAAAGCCATTATTGTTCGTACAAAACGGACGGTAATAAAGTGCTATCGATTTACCTATCGAAACGGAGAGTAATGAAGTATCATTGATGTTCATTAAACGTCATTCAAATTAGAACGTTCTCTGAATTGAGGACGCAGACTTAAGGAAGTGCACTTGCGCGCCTTTGTTGCGTAATCTTGTACAACATTCACAATATCGACGGCACAGTTCACTGTGTTTGAACAATGCTTCAATGAAACATCAACTAAAATTGAAATTAACAGACTGATACAATCGACAAAAGTAACATTCGTATTCGCGTACTAAAATAAACATCGGCAGAAAGTGAAGATGAAAGGAAAAGGTTATTAATTAGTGTCTCCGAACTTTTCGTAACAAACTGTTCGTTTAGAAGGTTTTGCCTTTTCGTTACGAAGTAGAAAGAATCTCCGATAAACAAGTCCCGTTGACGACAGGGGCGTGCACAGGACGAACCTGCGTGACCAATATGTCGAAAATGAGTTTAGGGCGTGGCACGATTCACCCTCTGCTTATGCTTAGAAACTCGTAATATTTCTCTCACGTCACTCCCACAATTTTCCGAAACGAAATGTCAATAATAATATTTATTATCAAAATACATATCTGTAATTTTTGCGAAACGATTAAATTGCGATTCAAAAAAAAATCGGATAATTGAAAACAATCGCGAGAGAATAGCTTCAGAAGTTGATGACGCAACTGCAATTGATATTAACGGATGCACAAAATTGCTATCGACAATAACATCTTGCGATGAGACATCACGCAGTCGAGAGACATTTGTTCAATACGGCAAATGTCGATACAACAGACGCCTTTCAATAATGCCTAATGATATAATATTTCCCAAAAAAGATCTCGGGAGGGTTCCTCGAGTATATACACATATTCACACCCGCCCACTTTGCCGTCGTGTACTCGTGAGTATATGGGGATACACAGGGAAGTTGCATTCGCTGCACAACGGGGGGTGCGCGGTCATTTTTTAGGGGTAAGCCCGTGTTCATGGGGGTAAGTTGGCTAACGAATCGTTTTTCTTCGAGGGTCGAAGAGAGACATCGATGTATTAAGATAAAAAAGCACGTTCACGCGCGCGTCGAGACACTTATTGTGGATGATGCTATTACAACGCACTATCGTGTGTATCCATAATAGTTAATTTTAATGCGTTTTCGAGCCGTCATCCGGGAAACGGCGTACAATTTATTTCTGTCGGTTCGTACAGTCGCATTATCAGATCCCAGATGGATTTTCGACTAATCGGCTGCCGGGTTATTGTTAATGTGGAATATATAATTTGATATAATTAATATGGCTTAAAAAATTAAATTAATTAAATGGCTGCTTTTCTTTTAGGAAAATCATTCTGTCACGAGTGTCATTCTATTTTTGTTCTTCATTGTATGAAAAATGATAGATGTTTGTGTCGACTGTATCTCCTAAAAAGAAAGCAGCCTGTAGTTGATGACTAGTGACACATGTGCTGATTATTTTTGCTGTACGATATTTCAGCAGTTTCCATTTTCTCTGAGTCCAGACGAATCTTCCGTAGATTTTCTGAAAGGATGTTCATCGGAAGGATATCCGAGACGATTCCGGAACGTCGTATATTACACGAAGATTTGATCAGAAGCTTCGTATGGTGAGATACCACCGTCCAACAATTTATCGAGAAATTGAGTGTATCGCTCACCCTTGTTTCGATTATTTTCATTTTCCTTTTGCAAATTTCACGTACCGCGAATTGCGATCTTTAACCTTGACGCATATTCGAGAAGAGCCATCATACTTGTTACGACAAAACGGCGGCGATTTGATTTTCGGCTAACTAATATGTCGTAAAGCGCCGTGCAGTGACAACGGGCGGAGCTGTAAATCCCATCGTAAAATTATGCCGGTCGCGACGTACGTGTGCAAAACTATAAATATTAATGCTTCCCAAAAATAGTTCTTCTCTTTGGCTCCATTCCTCCTTTTTTTATTTCTCTCCTTCTCGCTTCCTCGCAACGGCGCCGTAAATCAAGCCGCTAGAAGGAGGTTGTCAGCGAAAAATACGGCGGATAAAGGCGACCGGGGGTAAGAGTTTGTTTTAGATGCCAGAACCCCTTTCGCTCGGCGAGAAACATTGCTTTCGGTGGTCGCGACTTCCTTCGAGTACCGAGGATTCATATGATCTCCATCAGTCGTTTTCTATTACGCTTTCCCGTAAAATTCACGTTTAGATAAAGAAATATTTCTCGCGTAAAAAATATTCAATTCAATATACAATAATTCTAAAAAAAAGTCCTAAAAAATACCTCTAATATTATAAAATGCATCATTTCTACTAAAATATTTCATCATTTATTAGAGCAATGATAATAAGAACTAGGCTTTAACTCTTACTTGTTGGATAATAAGAACATTTTTTTATTTTTCTGTAATCACAAATATTTTCAGAAAAGTATCGATTAATATTCGAGGTTTAAAAAGAAGATAATGCATAAATATAATATGACAACTAGCTTGTATAGCTTTAATATTTCGAATTTCGAAATGACCGGTGTCTAATGTCCGAGCGAAACAAATAAAATTTTTAATTTCATTATCATATTTCGAGGATTTTTCATATTTTACGTATAGAACCTCTTTTCGTGACTTTTAGAAGGGACACAAACAACCTGCAATATTTTTGTCGGCGATCGCTCTTAAAGATACCTATCGACCCTTATCTGCTCGTGCATCGCTCGTAGAAATCTTATCTCAGAGCCACTTCAGCCGCTCACCGCTCCGTCATCTCACGATGCTGGATTCTGCTTTGATCCCTTCGAACCACAGGACAATCAGGACAGGGGACTGACACAAGCACTTGGAACTTAACTTCGAGAGAAATTGGCCGTGTACATTATATATGCACACGTATCAAACTAGACATGAATGGTAAAACACTCATTTTTTAGGCATCAATGTGTGCATATATGTGTGAAATATGATAAAATAATTTTGAGTCATATATAAAGCAACTATATATCAGTTATCATGAAACTACTAAAAATTATATTCAAAACTATTCAAAACTATATGAAAAATTTATTTATATGTATAAAAAATCAAAGAAGAGTATAAAGAAATCGGCTTTCTTAATTAAACATCGAGGGGGTAACCACTTAATGTAATCGTGGGACAGAAGTCCTCGAAATCATTATAAAATTCATATTAAATTTCTATGTATAATCCAATAATTACGTATGCAACCACGATAAATCATTGTATAATATTAAATAAATTCGTATATTTTACCAAACGACTTCATATGTAGCGAAAAAAATTATTTGTAATCAGATGAAATCATACGATGTCATGTAATTTGTGGGACAATATTTTAGATAGTGGTTACCCCCTCGTTAAAAATTACTTACAAAATTAAAATATTATATTAAAACAATTTCTCACTGCACGATCTTTAAACTTCGAGGTCTCATTTGTAAAAATAAAATTATCATTAATGATATAGTGACGTTTAATAAATAATAACGCCTTCCTACATGTGCAACTTTACACGCGCATGGAATGTGCTCATTCAGTACATAACGATTTATTAAATTTCTCATCAACCTGCGTGTGTGTCGGCAGGAGCAACCAGAGGAAAGATCCCACCGGTGCGGCTCACTGGCACAGAGTTTGTCATTTCACTAATGACTATGAGACAAGATCTCGGATCCAGATCGCCGCTTCCCTTCTCTTTCCTCGCCTTCGGTAACGGCATAATCTATTTCTACCGTCCAATCTCGCCGCGGAATCTACAAACTTTTGCGTGTCGGATCGCATTCGTGGCGGCTGCTTTCAGTGCCTTACAAGTGGCGTTTCAGAGAAGAAACATGCACTTTTAGTGAATCGTAACGGAATTTTAGTGGACCGTAAATCCCGCCGACATTCCTAATTATGTTGGTTTTCGCGCAGGATTCTCGTGCGACTACTAATCTATCCATATTTTGTTTTCACATATTGAGGAATTTTTTATTAAACTTCATCTAACAATTAGCGAAGCAAAACTTGATCGCGAAAGAAAATCAGAATAAAGTTAAAAGATGGTATATTAATTAACATTTTTGTGTTAATTTTAACATTTTTACATGTCTCAGAAAGTCCACTATACGTCTCTTTAAGTTAAAATTAATATTTTATTTTTAGCAGTGTATAACATATATTAAGAACATAAAATTTATTCTCAAGTCGTTAGACAAAAATTTGTATTAGCTTTAAAAAAAGTTTGTTCTTGTATTTGCATTGTTTTGATATCGATTCCGCGCCACCCATACTTATATATTTATGTTCAAATGCAAGTGAGAAAAACGAAGAAAATGAAAAGACCAGTCAGAAAGCTAGGTGGGCAATATCCGCCTTCTCAAACCCTTTCGTACCATTGGCCATGACCATGCAATAAATCGAGCCATTCAGCTTAATGATTAATTAAATATAATGACTGCACCCCTCATCTCCTCCCGTCCCCGCCCCCGGTCATGACTGATGAACTGGCTAAGACAATATCTGTCTTGTGAGCCTTAAACCGAATGCAGACATAGATACATGACCATGCTCGGAACATTGTGATCACACGAGAAACCCTATGTATGTATATGTCACACTGGATTATTCGTCGTTAATTTTTTTAGAATGTAATGAAGCAATCAGTTTATGCAAACTGAAAATCGAAAGAAGTTATGAAGCTCAGTAATGCATATGCCGTAAAATTTACAACATATGTTTTTACAGTGTAAATAATATGTCATGCTCCACATATAATGTTACTACATTTTTAATAAAGTTCTTTAAATAATTCTTCTTTAAATAAAATAATTTTATTTTTATTTAGTGAAATGTATATGAATAATGCAAATTAATATCTTTACATACGGGATACAAATATACATATAATATACAAGCGTATACAAATTTAATTGCGCGTAAAAAATTCTTGTTGCATCAATTAATGTATAAAATAGCAAGACAATGGACCACTGTAAGCGTTTTTAAAATTTCTGTAAGATCGTATATATGTATTGCACGAGAAAAGAGGACCTTCGGAGCACCTGGTGAGTTTATAAACTCGCTCACGCGTTATATACGCATAGATTTGTCTTCGCTCGATGTCTCGCGCTGTTAGTAAGCAACAGAAGGTGGATGGAAAGCATCATTCAGTCCGTGCCTCCTAAGTACACGAAAGAGCCGCGAGTCCACCTTTATGGTAGTTATTAATATCAAATAGTCAGCCACCGTGCCCATTACGGGCATAATGGGACACCATTTTTTGCCGCGACAATGAGGCACCCCGTTAAAATGCTCGATGTATTTGCATTATTTATGCGGATGATTAAGCTGCGTTAATATATTATATATATATATATATATAAACCGAAATGTAAAGGCTCGTGAAAGATTAGATCCGCATAAGTATATACGCTAATATAAAGCAAAATTGAACCCTGGTCTGAAGTTGGAACTGTTGATCATTTTTCCTTTTCTGTGAGAGAGCATAAATCATCTCAGTTGCATATATCGAAGTTGCCGTAGTGCTTTGAAGGATATGCATATGTTCTACTTCCTTATTTGATTAATTACTATTCCATGTGATGTAAAATATCGTTAATCATTCGTTCGACACGTTTCTTATTTACTAAAGTGCAAAGGAGGTATTTGAATAAAAATGAAAACTCTGCTTTTACTTCGTCTTCTTGGGTATTGATTTCTATATTGTTAAATATCTCGTAAATTTTACATAAATACAAGTGTAATGTTACGAAGAGATTAGAGAGTGCAAATATTTAAATAAAAATAATGTTTAATTAGCTGTGAGTGAGAATACTGCTTTCTAGTTTAAAAGAAACCATCGGGAAAAATTTTATGCACGTCATGACTGGAGCTCTATATAACAGAGTAATTTTGTCAAAACAAGAATGACAAAGGGAATATTGTCTCTTTTTATATGCTATCTCATTCTCTGACTCATACTATCCTTTTCATTCTAAGATATTGAAATTGACAAAAACGACGAACCGAAAGTTTGACTAGACTTTGTTATAGTTTCTATAGTCATGACACGTGACCGATATGACTTTGTCAAATCGTTTTCTATACCTGAATTTTTCCAGGAGAATTTTTGTATTAAACAGTTGATAAATGTGATTTTAAAGAAATAGTTATGTTTTGTAACCATTTTTCTCCAGAAAAATTCTACAACATTTTCTATAATAGTTTACCCATGATACATAAGAAAGAATTGAAGATAAAAAATAGTTTCCTACGAGATGCATACCCTGACAGATTTATCTAACAAAATGAAAACTTTTCTGTGAGAGAGCATAAATGATCTCTACAAAAGAAATATACAAATAAAAACGCATTCATCTTTTACTAGGCATTCAATATACATAAAAAAATGTTAAAAAAATAAATCTTTATTGCGCTTATTATTTGTCCAAAGTTATTATATCAGTTTCTTCCTCATGTTTTTCTTTTTACTTATAAACGATTATTAATGTACCTCTATTTCTAAAAAATAAATTTTTACGTTATTTTCATATTAAAGACATTCTTTAAATCCAGAACATTAAAAAATAGACAACTTTAACAAATTTGTTTTTCTAAATGAAGAGAGCTGAAAATTTTTGTATTTATTATGTTGGACATGTGCAATATTGTAAAATTTTTTATTAGTATAGAAGTAATAATATTTAAAATGTAACAAGTTCAAAAAAATCTTATTTGAAATTATATGTGATTCTGTTTTATGCAATCATCTAAAACAAAAGAATTATGCTTTTCATATGAATATTTAGTGTTCATATTGAAATGGCTAAAAACAATTTAAATTATAACAACTTAATTAAAATAAAATAATATAAAATGAAATAGTAGTAGGTTTAGAAAAAACTTATATTTATTTCTATTTTCTTTCTCTGCAAAAAAACGAGTTTTAAAAAATTTAAAGAATTAAATACATTGTAAAAAGAAATATCAATATAAAACTATCTATTTTATATTTTTAGTTACAATATTTGAAATTAATCAAATAATGTAATTTTAAGATGTAATATGTGTGAACATCAGTTTAGAAAATAGTAAGAAAATTTTAAGAAAAATACAACAGCTTTTATTGAATAATACAACTTTATTTTTTATTCACTAATCATCTTAAAAATATTCGTAGCAAAATAATAGCTAAATTTTCAAAATAATACAGCGCCATATTTATTACCGACTGCGATAACTAACAACTTGCTAACTCATAAAACTGATTATAAATTTTGTCCAGAAATAAGTTAATAATTAGCTTTATTTCTAATTAAAAAATTTTATTTAATTTTAGCAAATGAAATATCCCCTTATATCAGTCTAGCATAATTAGTATAAATTAACGATGGCGGTTTTTAAATTTCATTTTGTATTCAACTAATTGCATTTCACTATTAGTTTTCATTTAAAAAAAATAAGAATTAGACGAGTTAAAAACATTTATTTTGTTCTTATTCAACATTGCTGGCTAAATTATCAGCAAAAAGGGCTAAACAGTAGCAATCTACTACATAATCTTCCCAGCTCGTGATTAAATGTTAATTAGATCCAATTTCTGTCGCGATTTTTTTTCTTGTTCAATTCCTTTTGTATTCGCATGGAACATTTATATTTGATTAGATTCGATATCCGCTTTATGCGAAAAATATAAAAATATTCAACGATATTTAATGATACAATAATTACTGCAAGAGTAAATTTCATCGTAATAATTGTCAGTTTAACAAAAATGAAAAAAAAAAGGTGATGGATGATATCGCTGAAAACGCGATGATTAAATTACATGTGCGCACGCGAAAGTAAAATACATATGTATTTAAAGTGAACAATAATATAACGACTAGAGAGAGAACAAATATATATTGTTTCTATCTACCTCTCGTGTGAACTTTCTTTGATAAATAAAAAAAAATAACAACAACGTCGATGTCTTATTTTTTTTGGGATTTACTGCTTTTGAATTTGTTGGATATCTGAAGAGGGCCTACCTAAATGTAAGGCCGAAACATGTAATATAATACATTGTATTCCGCAGCGTTTTTTATTGTAGCGTTTTTAATTTTAATTTTATAATTTATATAGTTCAATATGAATACATTTGCGGTGATTTAATTGCAAAATTTTATTGTTGTTAGACTCTTATTAGCCTTTCACTTTATTACATTGATTTAAAAACAAATAGCGTATGGATCCATCCAGGACTTTATGAATTTTAGCAGATTCATATATATAAATCTAATATTTAAAAGTTTAAAGAATATTTTTAAATTCTCTCAATATCATTATAAAATTTCTATACAATATTGTTTTTACGACAATGGTAAATCATTATTATTGCAAGTATAACTGTCATCTTATCTTAATCAAATTTCATTCGCTCGTATATGTGGCATTTATTCTCAAGCCTCGATTGTATCGTGAATTATTGCGTATCTATCATCGACTATTGCACAATAATCTAACGTTTTAACAGGTAAAGTAGAAAAAAAATCTCGGAAATTGATGATAAAGTCTCTATATAGTTAGATATTTCACATGACATTTATGTATCAAAAGACAAGAGGGTAGTTCTTCGTACAACGTGCATAAAATCGCGGAACGTCACTGCGCGACGTTTTCAAACTGCAGGGCGTGAACCGCGTGCAGAATCTCGACATGCGCCTTGGTAGGCGCAACGCCTATCCGCCCGTGGTAAATTAATGGGCTCCTCCTTATTCGGTGGCCTCCAATGAGTAGCGATGCCCTCGGCGCCAATGGTACGCTGGTACCGCCAGAATAAGTTCACCAGTAGTAGGGACCACGGTTTACACTCGCGCCGTCAGAACGGTTCGGTAGGGGTAGGAGGCGGTCTTAACCACGGTGGGGCGGCGAAACACCAGGTTGGACAATGCACGGTGGTTAAGGTACGGTAGGACGAGGAGGGAACGAGAAACGCGCGCGGCTCGTAGAGAAAGAAGGGGAATCTACCGGACTCCGAAATCAGACGCGCGTTGCCTCGGTGGGAGTCCTTTACTTTCAGTCCCGCTGTGAACGCAGCAAGGAGCACTACGTGTGTTTCACCCTCACCGCACGACGCACCCGGGACGCCGTCGATTGTCATCGCGTTGTTGTTATCGCTACGTTGTCACTGAGGAAGATATTGTGTTTATTTCCCAAAAACGCGTAACACAGTTGCGCGCAAGTGACGGAAAACAGATGATTGATCGTTGACAATCGTCCCGTATTTCGCGAGTCATCTAAAAGTGTTGTAATTCGCACGTGACAAATGTATCTTTACGCGGATTCGTGATGTTATACGTGAAACGTGAGATCGCTCGTTAATCGGAACAGAATGGGACTTGTTTTGACATGGAAATATGAATATTACGAGATATGGATTTTACGAAAGCTTAGAATAGGCAGCTTGGTAAGACTAGTGATTCTAGAATGAAGTGTACTGTGGTCTGTATACTTTCTATGTCAAATACACGTTTTTGCACTATTCAATTATAGTTCAAAAATATCCCGGTCCATAGTCCTTAAGATAGGGATTCAAATCCAACGACGTCGAAGATGTATCAAACATCTCCTTTGCCTGACGACGCGACCTGAGTCATATCGTCGTAAACAAAGTTCTTGGTGCTACTTTTGAAGTCAACGTACGCCAGTCACGATAATGAGTTTCCTAGAGGGTATGCCATCTCACCCGCATCATATCGTCAATCTGGGCATCAAGCTATCACCCGGAGGTGGCGGGACAACCGGTGGATTAACAGATCCCGGTGCGAACGTTCAGCCACCTCCGGGGACCGAAGCACCGTCCCAGCAACATCATCACTTTCATCCTCAAAGTTACCCGCCGCATCATCCTCACGCGGCTCCTCATATGGCCCCTCATATGGGCCATCACATGGGTCATCATCCTAGTTACGCCCGCGAGTTTATCCTTCGACGAGAACATGAAATAGCAACGGCGAGTCCTACCACTCCCGAAAGCGGTGGACTAGGCCTCTTCACGCCGCTGCATCATGATGGTACAGCTGCGACGATGCAACAATTTCCTCACCATCCCAGTCAACATCCACTAGCCGCTACTCACTATCCTGGACACTATCCTCAGGACACCAGATCGCTACCTTCTCATCACCAGTTTATCGGCTCGCCACATATGACGCCTGCCGCTATCCATCACCAGCAACATCCGGCTATGAACCATCCAAGTCATCACAGCGCCTTCTACAAATTCATTCCGAGGCCTAACGGCGCCGGCGGCATCGGCGGTAGCCACGCGGGTACCATCGGAAGCGGCGGCCAACTCCGCGAGACTACCTGTATGTGGATAGACCAAGATCCAGCGTTACCAGAAAATGGAAGAAAATTCTGCGGCAAAATCTTTAATAACCTTACCGACATCGTGTCGCATCTGACAGTGGACCACGTGGGCGGACCAGAGTGCACAACGCACGCGTGCTTCTGGCAGGGTTGCGCGCGTAACGGTAAGGCCTTCAAGGCCAAGTACAAACTCGTGAATCATATACGAGTGCACACCGGGGAAAAACCGTTCTCGTGTCCGTTTCAAAACTGCGGCAAAGTCTTCGCCAGGTCGGAGAATCTCAAGATACACAAGAGAACACACACTGGTGGGTACTGCTATTATCCTTTACTACTTTTTTCGCCTCTCGCTTAAACTACGGTCCCTTTTTCTCAGCAGATTTTATTGATCTCGTTAACTCAGTTTTATCATCATATAGCTTTATGGCGCATACAACGACTTTTTGTATAGTAGAAACTGACTGACGTCCGCAATGTTGATGTCGAATGTCGAGATATAATTAGTTTCACAGATTTTATCTGCACGAGACATAAAAAAAAAACGCAGCATAAAACAGTTTTCGTTTTCGTTCTCTCGGATTCCGACCCCAAGAATTTTTCGGATCCCATCAGCGTGACGCGTTCACGATCTAGATGCGTAGGTTACTCTCACAGATTTGAATCGGAATCTCGGATGACCTTTCCACGAACCGATTCTTCTTGCCGTCTAGAGAGCCGTATTAGCTCCGTTTTCGAGATCTGCCACAAACCGCCAAATCGCATAAATTATATCCATGTAAGCTAGCTTCTTCGTGGCATGAGTCACTTTCAAATCTCGCCGGAACTCGGCCGAGCGTGAGAATGATTAATACGGGAACCGACCGTTTATTACGTCGCGAAGAAGACTACACGGGGACAAAGAGGGGAGATTTTCTATGCCATTAGCTTAGTTTCGATTTCCGTCAAGCGAGATCGTGCGCGGAGCTTACTGTTAGAGTCGCATAAATAATCGTGTGAGGGAAATTAGTATCGCCATGTTTTCTACTCTTTATCTTGCGATCTTTTTATTCTTTTTATCCGTTCGCTTGTCTCATCCACGAGACGCCCCCGGCGCCTTGAGTCGTTTCAATATAATCAACCGGCTGTTTATGATGACAAGAATTTTTCGGAGCGCAATTAAGAAATTACCGGGCCATATATCGTGTCGTTTTATGCCTACGGCGCAGTGGACATTGTATTTACATATTTATTCGTCAGACGAGTGTCCCATTGGCCGATGCGACGGCTAAACGCTAGGCGTTAGCCGTGTTGTTGGACCTGCTGCTGTTAGCGAATTCCTTTCTAAAGTTATTAATTCCGTTGTGTAGTTTATTTTCCATGAGTTTGTCTTTCTTTTATTATAATTATTTTACAGTAATCTAAGTAGGAAATAGACAAGAAATATCCAGTTGCTGATATTTATTTCAGGTTATACTCTTGTTTTTTTTTTATTTGAGAAGTTGTAACATCGTCATAGAGGATATTTAAATGATTAAAATACATAAATAAATCACAGAGGTTTATACTATATTATTACTCACTTTTAAAGGATAAATGGGGAAAAAATTACGTTGTCTTTGTTAATAGTCAATAAAACGTTTCATTATAATTGCTAATTCTATATATGATAGTAATCTTATCTAAGATAACCTATTAAAAAATAAAAAATTATATATATCTATAAATTTTTTAATTGGTGTAAACAATTCTAATAATTACAGGCTGTAAACCGAAGTAATATAATCTCTAAATGTGAATCTGTGTATTATTACTAAAAAATAGTGAATATTCGCTGATGATCAGTTATAAGTGTAGCACTGAAGTTACTAATTAAGAGTTAACTACAGATTATTCTGTTTTATATTCTAATCGCTTATTTTTTATCTATTTTTTGTGTATATATTAAATAAGACATAAATTCACAAATTAAACACAAATATCTGTACAAATATATTTTATCACAATGGTATAACATAATAATAATTCAACAGTATTTTTTGTTGGTTATTTTGATGTTTATTTAGATATAATTTATACATAAAACTTTAATTCAATCTATCTAATTTAAGGGCATAATAAATATTTATGTACTTAATTAAAATTTTAAAAAATTATAAATAAAATAAATAAATAAAATATAATCATAAAATATCAAATACTGTCAGTCATAACTCTTGGCTAACTCAGAGAAATCTATCAACCCCTTCGCGTAATTTAGAAACACGTGCGGTAATATGTCGGATATGTATATTATTTTGCGCGCACCCACCCGCTCTTAATGACTTTTAATAATGAAATCGCACAGGGGGTATACGCATTCGGGATCCCACTAACAGTCGCAGGTGCCCGTATTTTCGTTCACACGATGCGAATTCGTGCGCTCATCGTCATACCCACCCCGTATACTGGGAGCAGTATATCACGTGTGATTAAATTTCGTTTTCATTTATAACAAACGCCACCCTTCCGACGCCATTGTAGAATGTGAGCTCTCTCTCCCGTGGCCCCCTCTCTCAACGGTACAGTTGACACTTTGGGACGCCCAGATCGACATTGTGCCACCCTCTGTCGCAGATTGGGATATATATTGTTATAACAACTATTGTACTCTACTTGAAAGCTTAAGAGTTCATGCCAGAGTAAACATTCGATAAAATCAAGTTTTATTTGTACTTTTCTAAAGATTTATGTCTTGGAAACAGTATCTTAAAATTTTAGATCTATATCTGTGAAATATTTCCGGAGCAGGAAGAAAACAATACTAATACACCGGTAAATTTTATACATGTATATACGTTTCATTTATTTTATATATTTTTTATTATATTTGAAAAATTATAAATCAATGATTTCCATTTTTCATAAAAGTCTACCAAGAACTCTACGCTATATCTTTAATCTGATTGATTTTGTAATTGTACTTTTCAGTATAATAATAAAAAGAAATATAAAAAATAAAATCGCTAAAATAAAATGATCTCTAAAAATAACCATTGACAAATCAGTAAATTAATAAAAAAGATCTTATGAATAAAAAATGATTAAATTAATCAAATGTATTAATTCAAAGAAAATCGATTATGTATTCAATTCGTCATATATACAAAGTTTTTTTCTCAAAATAATAATAAAATAAATTCAAAACGAATTAAATGCATTTATTTTGAAATTTGTTTTAAAAATAACATTAAATAAAATTATATTACTGCAAAATGCAATATGTTTTATTGTGTATTTTTATAGACAGTAATAATATCTATTTTTTTACGACACAAATTAAACATAAAACATCAATAACACAAAAATTATGAAAATTTACATATATGGTTTTCAATGCAAACTACACGGAGAGAATTTTCTTTTAAAATTTACCCTGAAAATATGGTGATTGTGGTACAATACAATGTTTTAAAGATTTTTACCATGCACTTCAGTAAAATTGATCAAACTTATTTTATACTTTATTGTAGTTTTATTAATGAATGAGAGAGATTTATATCAAAATTCTTCGAAATACAATGTTGTCCCACGATTGTCATATTTTCAGGGTAAATTCTAAGAAAAAATTCTCTCCGTGTATATAATCAAGTTTTTCTCGAGACTATACTTTTCAGAAACAATGACTTTGATAAATAAGACATTTTACAATCAAATTGTTACAAATTTGATATGCATATTCTTAAATACTCTGTCTATTTAATTACACAAAAGTTTCTTTGCATAAAATATTTAGTTTTATCTTATCAATGAAATAATAGCTTGCATCTATTTCGTGAAATTTTAATTCTATAATTTTCAAAAACATGCCATGCTCGTTATTTTAATAAATTACATATTTTCTCTATGATGTCTAAAGATTTAATTATAAATATGAACTAAAAATAGTATTCGTGTTTTTGTAAAATACGAATACGAGATATTTGTTCAAACGCGATGTTGGCATCAAGATATAAACGTGTGTAAACCTTTATTTGAAACGATTAAAAGCGCGAGACGAATGAACTCATTTCTATGTGCGTACACGGCAACGACAACCCTCATGCGACTCCCTCGTCGAGATAAATTAGCTTTTTCAAGAAATGATCCTCGATCCATGCACGGCTTCACGCATTGTTTTCGCACATTGCTTGTGAACGCGCGCGTATACACGCATCACGCCTCTTTATTACGCCTCCTTTTTTCCCTGCTCTTCTCGCTTCTTCTATTTGGAATACGTAAATGCGATTTGGCAGCACCATTCTGTCATTCTCACAAACGGTACCGTAAATATTTTTCTCTTGTGTATATTCCACACATATTCCTCTATTGTTTTGTTCAAACGAAGTGAAACGAATATAAATGCGCATAATTCGGAATTATCTGGAAAATTATTGCTTGACATTATAAAATGTAAATTGTGCATCCATGCATAAACAACATATGACATAAGTAAACAACATATACATATAAACAAAATTCTTTTTAAAAAGCTGAGATTTTTCTATTTTTTTTTATTTACTTAATATAAATCGCTAGCAAATAACTGTATATTAATTATTATTCAAACTAAGCGAATATTATGCATACGTGTCTTCTTTTTATAATAAAAAATAAATATTAATTGTGTGTCACGATTCAATAAGTACTCAGAGGAATATACAATAGAAAAGAGTAACGTACATTATAGATAAATAAATGAAAAAGTTGCTGTATACATAAGAGAAAGATGCGTGACTCAAAACAAGTAATAATACGTCACATACAATAAAATAATTAAATAAGTAATATAAGTTGCGAAAGTTTAATATTCAACTGTTATCAATAACTAATATTTAATTCATATATACTTGCAATGGGTATTTAGGTATAATTAATTATATTTTTTTATTTATATCTGCTTCAATTATTACATTAGTGGAGCATTAATTCATAATTCATAATATTTTCTTCTTATAATTTCCCTTTCAATTAATAATTATTATCAATTTTTTCTCCAAAAGAGAAAATATTTTAAACTATCTCATAATCAGTTTTAACTTATCCTTTACACATACATAAATATATTACTCTTGTATAATATTCAGAAATAATCGTTTTAGCATATATAGAGAGCATTATATTATAATTATATTATCATAATGTGTCAATATCGTGTTTTAGCGTCATAAAGATCCCAAGCGCAAATAGCCTGCAAGTACGGGACTTGGTGACGTTGCATTTAACGATGATCGATGGAACGCAGCATCCATTAGCATAGAAATGATTTCGAGTCGCGGCATCGGAACGTCAATCCATCGTAACTGTACGACAATACGGCGAATTGAGGAAGACTGAAAATATTGCCGCTTATTGTGGACACACATGAACGTGAAGAACGAATATAGAAAAAGTAAGCAACTGCGGTAACCGGTCACAATCTGTTCGCCGCGCGATTGGAAAATAAAGCACGCGCTGTCAAATCATTCTCTTCCCGTGGACTATCTGTTCTATTAATCCGCAGATGCGACCTGGTGGAACGGCGTCGGTCATTAGGATAAATCGATATGCATTTTAAAGCAGCTTATAGCTCTTCTCCCCTCTTTCCCGCAGCAGAGAATATGGCAAACAGGCGGAAGGGGAGAGGGTGGAAAAAAAGTGCAAAGAATAGTGTGTTACGCGTGAAACCGATTTTGCGTGTGCGTGGAACGGGCAGCAACGATTGGTCAAATCGACAATGGATCCTATGGCTTGTATGCCATTGGTCAGGATTTTCGGAGGGTTAGATGGCAAAGAATAGGGGGATGATACGGGATGAGTCGTTCACGAAGGGACGTGGGGAATAAGCGTTAAGTAGGGAGCGAACCACCGTGTCGAGAAAGAGCCATACGTGCAGGCGAGTAAATGGCTACTTATTCAGGCTACGACACAACTCGCTTATGAAAGAAAATACGCGAACCGGTTTCGCTAATCCCTTAATTGTTGCCAGTGATGATAAACAGAGCGGCGAAAAACTTGCTGGTCCTAATCGTCGATTTTTTTGGGGTAAACTTTTCGAATATTTCGACTTTTTTTGTAGTGCAAATGCGACGAGCCATTTTACCATGAGCGCTTCTTTGAAATATTTTATTATCGACAAAATATCGATGTATCTTACACAGTAAAAAATGTTTTATACTTACACGAAAAAAATTTTATATTAAGTTTTAATACAATTTAAAATTACACTTTACTATGTCCAGTATTTCCGATGGACCGTCAATATGATTCCGACGTAACTTTTACTATGGTAATACTAATTTTTATCACATAATTATAACAAATAAAGTAATTATTTTGTTAAACCAGTGCTTAAGCCATATTCTAACATGAAAACTGTTAATTTTTACTATGGTACGCAAACAAAATTTGCTAGGTACATATTTTTTACCTATCTTTACAATACTAACTTTTATTCAACAGTTGTGATTTTGTAATAAAAAATTTTTACTATAAAAAAGTATAAAAATTACGTTGCATTATTGTTTTTAAAAAACTAACTATAGCATTTAAACTGATAATTTACATGATGTCCGCAGGTACTACCACATTATAGTAATTTTAAATATAAAATTTTCTCCGTGTATATATCGTAAATGATCCACTCAAATTCTTGTTAAAATTTTGTGTCGAATTTTTAATATATTTGAGTATTAATTTAACACAATTTATGAGCAAGTGGATAAATGACATATAAATATTTTAAAACGTAAATTTTAAAATAAATGGATAAAGTATGTATTAATTTAACATAAATGTCAATTTTACTGAAAAAATATGCTTCCACAGTTTGCTTACAAATTGTATCAATATTACTTTTTATATATATCAATTCTTTTACATAATATTTATGTTACTTCCTAACATATCATCTTGTTAAATTAACATAAAAATTTCAGTTGACCGTTTAGAATACATGAAATATTAAATTTAATACAAATTTTCCAATCGTGTGTATAATTAATCCTCCATCTGCAATTTGTCTTTTCTAACATAACAAATTTTTATTCTCACATTTCTTTCTCATTTTTGCTCAAATTTCAATTTGAAGGTATTACCTAACATTTGAGTTATAAAAAATTGGTAATATAATCGAGATATTGAAAAGTAACCCTGAATTTTTTCGTGTCTTTTAAAAGTCTAAAACAGTAAAAAAACTTTCATTGGACAAAAAAGAGATTCTAAATAGAGGGAATAAAAATATTGCAAATGGGCATCTCTTAATTTTTCTTGCTGTCTCGGAATCCTTGAATTCACGTGTGTACTGACAGGTAGACTTGAATGATGTTAAATCATTAATCATTAATTATTATGTGTTTTGCTCAAATGTTTGTGAAAACATCAGGATTGTGTTTTTATTCCATACGCACGCGTATACCTTAGTGCGACGTATGATATCGTCGAGAACCGCTACTATTTTGCCGGAAGTCACGTCGTCTCTGAAATGGCTCCAGTGGAGTTACCAATCCCGAGGAGTTGCCGATCGTTGCTACGCTGTGAGTTAGCCTGTACTAGTGTACAGGCAATTACTTTCAGGCGCGGAGAGGCCAGTATACTTCCATATTTTTGCGTCGTTGGGGCACGACATGGAGAGGGTGTAAAGCCTGAAAGACGCGACGTTGGAAGAGTGGAAGCTGGTGGATTCGCCTCGCGGAATGCCGAGAGTACGAAGGATGCGTCTCTCGACGAAGACGGTGGAAGGACAGAGAAGAGACGACGGGACAGTAAAGCGAGAAGAGCCGGATCGGATAAAGAGACCACGAGAAATTATGAGAAGCACGGGGCCACACGAGGAGCGTTGCCCGAAGAGCGAGACGATATTTGCTCAAGCGAAGGGCCGCCGGTTGGAAATCGATGACGATCGACAACGCTGGTGTATGCCGAGTATATTTGTACGTGTGATAACCTACGATGGTTCGGAAGTTTTCAACGAATGATGAATTATAAGGTCGAACGAATTCGAATCGAAGCGAGGAACAGTGGAAATTTGTCGAGACGAACGCAAGCATCCATTTACGCATCATACAATATCAGCGTTTTAGATCTTGATAAAATCAAATTCTGATATCTAAACTTCGAGATCGAATAAAAAAAGAATAGAAATTAAAAATTATCAATCCACAATATCGAAATGTCTACAAAAGTCAAAGTGCGAAAAAGCAGTCGTATATATGTACAGAATTTTTTCTTATTGTACATTTATAATTGATAGCAAAAATATTAAGAAATTTAATGAAAAAAGGGAGCTTAAGCTAAAAAACCTTAATTTAGGAAACTTAATGTAATTCTTAAGGTAACTTCTTTATACTGAAAGAAATATTTGGTACAAATAATTTACTGGTATAAATAATTTATTTTGTTGATAAGTGACTTACAAACACTTCCTTAATTTTTAATTAAAAAATTGTGTTGCTATAATTAAAATTTGGTTAGCATACCAACAAAATAAATTATACATACTACTAATCAATTCTCTCAGTATAGGAAGTTTATTAAATTATTAGGAAGAGACCTTAAGCTAAAGAAATTTAGCTTAAGTTAAATTAAATCTTTAAATTAAGGTTTTTTAGCTTCAATTTTCCTTTCTAAGAACTTAATTAAGTTACCTAAAGAATTAAATCAAGGGAGCTTAATGACGGGTTAAGCGGTGCTAGTATATCACTTGCGTCTGACTCAGGATTTACTACAAAACCATCAAACTACAACCCCATCCTGCAAAACCAAGTTTGGAGGCATCTCTCTACACATAGATCTTAGTTCTATTCCGCCTTGAAACGACAGCGTGATCAGTGCCGAAAAAACGGATTATACAATAGATTAAGCGTGAATTTCGCTTTGACCTCAATGAGATGTTTATGGGATACCAACGAAAGCATGAGTCAATTCATAACGTTGTGCTATGTGCGCAAAATTAATAGACTGTAAACCTTTTTAAGTGTAATTTCGCGAAGGAATTCATTCGGAATTTATGAATTTTGCGTAACAATACCAAGACAGATACTTCTAGGAACGATGACAGCGGCATTGCGCCGAGGTCAGACAGAGAAACGATGCGGGCGCGAGATTATTGTATCGACGACTTATCGGAATCTTTCTGTCGGGAAGATCGATCGGGACGACCAGCCAACGCACACCTCGATCAAATCGAGAAATTCGATTTAGAGATAACGCGCATCGTGAAATCGGACCACAATCCTCCAGACGGCTGCGGTTGACAGATATATACAATTCTGCGATATTTCTCGAGAATGCCCGACGAAGATCGATAGATCGTCCCATATCTCCAACGCCATCGCCAACGAAAGCTCAAAATAAAAAAACATCGGAAATTCGGTAAGACGTATCGATTTGAACTAAAAATCGTGCCATCCTTATATGTCGGATTTCTCCTCCATATAAAAAAATCTATAATATTAATGAACTCTTTGAATTAAAATCTAGGTTAATTTTTTGAGAAATTTCGTTTACAACAGCAAGAGCATTTATCTTAAAAAAAAAAGATGTAGCAAAAAACACATGTTAATGCTGCTAAAGATAGGATCATTATCTTATGATCGCAGAAATATCATGTTTTTTCACGTATTGCAAAGATGAATCATAAAGTATCGTCGGTACGGCAAATAACGTGGAAAAGTCCATGGACAAGTTCGTGGGTCGATAAGGGCGAGACAGTCTTTCGCGCCTGCACCTCGAAAAGCAGCCGCCAATAAAAAACCACCCCACGTTCCTGTTTATACCACGCGCTTTGTTACTTGACCGCCCACACCTTCATCGATCGCTCGACACGACGCGCTCGCTCATCTTTTGACAGCGTGAAATATAAGGCGAGAGGCGCGAAGACGAAACTCGGAATATTCCCGTTATTTTTATATCGAGGAACGAATCGCCATTGGAGATAGTAATTGAGCGGATCACGATAAATCGACGTTATCCGCCACGCGAGCACAATACGGAGGATTAATCGGTGAAAATTGAAACTACCTCTCATTTCTCATGTCAAGATAGTTGTATTATTAGAACAGCGGTTTACGTGGTATATAATAAGAATAGATTACACGATAATTTGGGATATTAAATATATTTGGGTAACACGATATTATGCCGAGATAATTGAAGTATCATGAATGTTAATAATATTTAAAAATTGCTTTGCATAATATTTTATGTATTTATTAATTTTAATTATTACGATTATTTATGAGATCTGTAGACTTTTGCTGAAAGATCTTATTTATTCGTTCGCAAATTTTGATGTTCTTATAGAATACATTCTTCGAAACGAATCTTATATTTATTACGATATATCTTATTTATTCGTTCGCAAATTTTGATGTTCTTATAGAATACATTCTTCGAAACGAATCTTACATTTATTACGATATATATTGACAAACTGTTTTCTCAAATTCGCGACGAATTCAGTATCTCATGAAACATTCATTGTTTTCAAATAAATCTGACCAAGCTAGGGGACAAACAGACCAAACAAAGTCCAAAACAAAGCCATAAGAATGAACGTGCATAAAGTGTTATTTATAAATACTGGAAATTGTCAACTAATCTTATATCAGTCGAGGAATCACATTTACAATGTGAGCTTAATTTCTCGTAAATATCCTGTATTGAAATCTAATACTTGCCAACACTGAAAGATAGTAATTAATTACTTATTTTAAGTATTAAAAGCACTATTGTTTTAGTACATCAAATAAGTAATTAATTACTGTCTTACACACTGAGAAAAATGACCGTTCAAAAAGTAATAAATAGATATTTCCGATTGATCTTGATCGGATTTATAAGACTATCCGATCAAATTTTAGGACTATCCGGTCAAATTTATCGAATTTATAGGACTATCCGATAAATTTGATCGGATAATCTTATAAATCCGATCAAAATCAATGGGAAATATCTGTTTGTTACTTTTTGAACGGATAAAGCTCGGAAATTTTTCTCAGTGCAGTATTAAATTTTTGTAAGGGATGTAAATTGTGTAATGATTGTATATTATATAGTGTACTTATTGTCTCTCAGTAAAAGTCTGAAGTCATTCAGATATGAATCTCTAATAATAAAATATCTCTGCATATTCTGCATCTTAAATATCCTATTTTATTATATAATGAACTCTCTGAATCTAGACATCTCTGTAATCATATCCTAAGTTTTATCGCAAAAGTAATTCAACGTAGGAAAAGCAAAAGTGAATCAGTAGGCCTGATTTACGAGCATTTTCTCTTTCATCTCAAGTTATGAGGGTTCGATGCCGAAACACTTATCTCACTCGCGAAACTGATTTAGACAGAAAGATTTGTTGCAAAAGTGGCGTGCGCCCGGTCGTCAGGCCGTCTTTTAGTCGTAGCCTCCGGCATTCTCTCACCTACGAAAGCTCTAACGATCTCGGCTATATGGTCCAGCGAGGGTGCCGAAAGCGCGCCCTTAACCCGTCAATTTAGTTCGCAACGGTCTATAAAAATTGTATAACTCATTTCCTACGCGCGCGGAGAAACTCAGAAAAATAAAAAGAGTAATCAAACAACGTCAGTATGCCAGCGATTTGCATATATTGCTGATAAAATTCGAACTGCTTTCAAAGTAATGAAGATTCTCTTAAGAATTTTGTATATAGAGATTCTTAAAATAATTGTAATTAATACAATAATCTTTATCTATTTATTTGTTATTATTATTACTAAGAACGAATAATTATGCGAAATGTTTCTAAAGTAAAATAACGTGCATTAAATTGTCTTGTTTTAAAGCTCCCATAATTTATTAAACAATTTTTCATAAATTAATTTTATATATTATATTAATATTTGAGATATATTAAAACAATTATTTAAAATATCAGTTTCTTCAATTTATTTATCTGTTAAATAACTTCTATCTTTTTAAGTGCGTATAGACATATCAATTATTTAAAATAAACATGGGTTTATGGATTCTAACAGAGTATTAAACATTGAGAGTTGAGAGGCGACGTGTTTACGCAGACAAAGTCTGTCTCTAGTTTGTCGGAAACGAGTGTTGATACGATTAATAGTGCACCTCGACTTTGACAGATAGTCAATAAAGATCGGAACAACAGAATCAGCTTGAAGAATGAAAACCGAACACCACTATTAAACATGAAACGCAAACCTGTTGGTTAATGGAAATTGATATTGTCAATGCGGGTATCCAAGTATCGAGATATAGATACATGTAGCTAATACATTATTAAATTCATAACGTCAATTTATATCCAATTTGAGTTATTTAAATCATTTATTATAAGTCGCTGCTGCTTGCACTCTATATATCGTTAATTTAACTAAAATAATACAGTTAAATAATTTAATTCAAGAAAATATAAATTAGACTCAAATTTAGCTTACTATTTACTATGTGCACGTTAATAGACGTTATTTATATAGAGAGTTATTTACTTTAAAAATAATCACAAAAATGGATTAATTTACATTTTAATGCACACAAAAATTAAAAATAACAAAATGTTATTTAACTCAAAGGATCGGGTTACCACCACTTTTTTAATATCTAAAACTGAGAAAAATCTCTGGTTGGATCAATTAGAATTTTGGTTGAAAATGGTCGATGAATTATACATAATTTTTTGGTTAAATCTACAAGAACTCTAATCGAGAGACACAGTAATGTCTCGGCGCTAAGTCAAGCGTAGCGATTGAAATAACAGGAATTCTGATTATAATCAGAATTATCTAGTTTTTCTATTTTTAATTAGACATTTTTCTTAGTGTAGTGTAGATATAACACTAGTAAAAATCGAACGGCACGCGAGTGGCTTCCCCAAAAACACGATCGGTTAATTACCTCTCCTAAACGCACGCGTGCCTACTCTTTGGCGATAGACACTGGTAATGGCTGGTCTCTTGATCATTCAGCTGAAAAAATAACGAGGCGCCGCGCTTCCTATCCTTTCCCTCAACCATGTACCGTTATTGATGCATGGACAAAACAGCTCGCATCATTAATGTCTCGTGTGTATCTAAATTCAATAATTCAACATCGCTTATTTTGTAACACACAATAAGAAAATTTATAAATTAATTTTTTTTTTGTACTCGCTTTCCACCCGAAATACTTAAAAGTTTATGTTGTTCTGATATTTGATTCTTAATTTTTGTAATTTTCATGAACAAAAAAATTCTTGTGAATTTATTAAATTGGTCATTGTTGAATAGATATTTTCGATTAACTGATTAATACTAATTTATTTATATTTGTACTGGCAATTAGTATATATTATATGTTTGTGTACAATATGTTTCTCTGAAGAATTCATAACGTGATAAACAGGTTTCTCGTTAACGTTGTAGTTTGATGGAAACCCTTTTGGAAACGTAATTGCCAACTAACATTAATGTCGCGGCTAACAGGCCTAGAATGTCGCAGTACCTCGTTCGCGATGAAATATTCGCGACACACATTCGCAGCAATTAAAAGCGTCTGCCTTCATCGCAGACACCTCCCGGCAATATTAACGCTCATTAACGTACTTATTATTTTCTCGCGATGAGTCACGTCCCTCAGGAATCGTTGTAAATCAATCATGCAACACACGATGCAAATAATAGATAGTCAAGTAACTTCTTTATAATTAAACAACATATAATACTGCACATTTTGCGACAGAAAATGATTGATCAGCGACAAACTTCTTGTGTTTCCGATTAGAACTTTCGTTCTAAAGAGAAACGTAAAAATTTCATTACATCTACATATTATATATAAGTTAATTAATATACACTTTTAAATTCATAATGTCCAATTATACTAATTTTGAGCTACTTTTAATTATTTCTGCAGGTCTTACTCAATATGTCGTTAATTTGATTAAACACTGGAGTTACAAATTTAACTAAAAAAAAGATTTAAAAAATGTATTAAATTTGACTCGAATTTAGTTTATTATTTACTAAATGCATACGTTTATTAATAAATTATTAATAAATATATCACGTTAAAACTAACCAAAAAAAAGAAATGGATTTATATATTTTGACACACAAAGTTAAAAATAAAAAAATTTATTTAACTCAAAAGATTGAATTGGTTTTTTATAACAGTGCAGAAGCGACGCTGCATGGAATGTCGCGAGAAAGACATTTGAAGAGTTTACTCGAATTCCAGTGTATACGTTCGTTTATACAAATGCAATCGAACGATTGTATATTACGAATAATTATAGAAATTATCCTCGCACTGCCTTCGATGAATTCGATCGGCGCGAACGTAGCGTATGTACCTGTCTTTCCGGATAAATTACGGTCATGCATTCTGAAATCCTTTGAGGTGTTTCCTCACCAGGAACGTTCAGTTTCGCGCCGGTTGACGTAAATGCGTAGGTGCAAAAGCGAGATGAGATATCCCGCGTGCACGGGACGCTAAAAGAAATCAAACATTTCTGGTTATCTTCCACCGGGGGATGAGCTGTTCGACAAGAAAATAACTCCGCTTCGCTCTTCTATTCGGAATAAACGCTCCTTTTCGTTCTGTTCTTACTGCCACCCCCCCGGCTCACCTCGTCCCCCCTTTCCGTTCTTCGACTGGATATAGATTGGAAGATATGGCTCGCGGACCGGGCAAACCGGCGCTGTTATAAAATAGTACGGGGGCATTAAGCGCACCGCTAAGCGACTGTATATTATTCTGTTTGTAGCCAGACGTTCGCGGGCTAATGTTGCCATTCTTGAAAAAGTCCGCTGCGCCCCGGCGTTTATTGGCGCCTCCGCTCGCACGTGATATTTTTTCGGCCGCGGGGCCGTCTAATCGGAATCGAATTTATCGTTTAACGCGAAGCGCTGAATGCTGCAGAATGCGTGTATATATTTGCCGAATGATTTAAATACTTCGCTCTTTCGTGCGCACGTGGTATTCTCTGAGCGATTACACAGTCGTGGTTTTGCTGATTTATCAAGCTTTCGGAAGATTGAGACATCCAGTACTCGGATCAATCTCAACAAACTGAACTTGATTGGACGAAGATGTTTTTTTTAGCAAATTGCGTTTAACTTTAGCTTGCATTTTGTAGTTTATTTCATCAACCCCCTAATGTCGAGGTAGAATCTTACCAAGACAAAAAGTCTATTTTATTAAGACATAATCTTCATATTTTCGTACTAGAAACATTTTAATTAATCAAAACTTTATAAATTCTTTTTCGCTTCTATAATTGATACATAAAATTAAAAAAAATGTTTTTAGTAAACACATAGTCAGGTTTTCTTTAATTTATAGCTTTAGAAGAGAGAGATTATTACATAACTTACAAATTTTTTCAAAACGCAAAGATGAATTTTGCTTATTCTCAAATGAATTTTCATGTTAGCAGAATTTGATTAAAAAATTTGTTATTGGAAATATTTGCAATTTATTTGTAGACAGATGACATATATTTAAATTTAAGTTGTAAACAAATTAGCTTCACGTTGGTTAAAGAAATCGTAGCGTGGGAAGGAAGTGAGAGGTATATGTATCTGAGATACCCCGCATATTTAATTATCTTAGGAATCTCCTGGATTCAAATCTCGACTTTATGTCGCAATAAGTGCCGGAGGGTCAAACCGCATGGAGCGGTCATTAAAGTCTGCTCGCGGCTCTACGATATCCTCAACGGTAGAGAGCACCAGTAGAAAGCTCTTTATACGGGAGCTGGCATCTCACGATGCGCTTCTTGTTGCGCATCAATGCAAGCGGGTAACCGAAGACGGGGTAAATCACTCCGAGTTTTGCCGCTGGCTGCCGTCATTGGTACGGTAGCCCCCGTCGAAATAATACTGGGCGCTCCTCCCCTGCGCCGTGTACGTTAAAGATGCCGTCGTACAATGACGATCATCGAGAAAATATCGAGTGTCCGTAACATTATACTTTCGTGCGTTTAAATGTTGGCGTCGGTGTCGGAGCGTGCGCGCGCGTACACTCAGCTTGTTGCGTGTCAACGAGTGGCGAGCGTATAAAACCGGCGATATCTCGTGTGATCGTGAATGCTCCTTATTCGCCATATGATCCCAAGTTCATCAGAAGTTTACCGAATGCACATTATTACTGATAACGTTCGATACGACGTGAATCTGCGTTACTATTGAAGATTTAAAGTCATTTCGACTATGATAAATTCTAATATAATCGGTATTGTGCATGACATACATAGCGAAGATAAAACTTGCCAATTTGTTATCTACACTTTTGCGAAGAAACGAGACTGTTTTAGAACATTATTAGTAATCTGGATTGATCTCAAAATCACCGAATATGCCGAATATTATAGTAATTTCAAATAGCTGAATATATTGGTGGTTTCAATCCTGTGGTTGTAGTTGTGTACACATAGTTTATCTTCGCGCATCCACGAAATGGGTTTTATAATGCATATGCGCATATGCGAATAAGCATATATTCACTCGATTCACACTAATTAGCCGGTCCACGTTAACTAATTGGCTACTCACGCTTTCTCCATTTTCTGCAACTCTGTCTTTCTTATTCTACAATCTTGTCTGTATCGTTGCTTTCTCGCTTTCTAATTGTAATGATAATCTTCTTCCATTTTGTCCGTTTTAAGATTTTATTTCGCTAATTGATAATATATAAATAAATACGTAATTTATATATATATATATATATATGCCTTCATAATATACTCTCTAAATCTGAATCAGCGGATAGTCACTGATTATCCAGTGGCATACTTGGCACTAATATCAGTGATTATCCACTGATTCAGATTTAGAGAGAGAGTAAGTATAGTTAAAGATACAGATAAGTGTTGCAACGTTAAAAAAAATCTAATAAAATTATTTAAGTAACCTGGCCAATTTTTTTCTCTAGAAAAAATGTTATAAGGCAGTAAAATACAATACAAAAATAATACAATAATAAATTTCAATTTGATATTATCTACCAAAAAAATTTAACTGCAAAACTTTGAAGGATTATTTCATCCCTTAAATGAGCATGTCTTTTTTAATGTTGAATAATGTATATTTAAAACAAATATATATACATATATTGTAATTAAAATTGGATAAAATAAGATTTGGAAGATCATTATTGTCATCATTGCCAATTTTCATCACTAACTCTTTTTGTAACTCTGTATCGAGTTACTGCAATCTACCATATCTAAATGCTACCGAACGTCAAAATTTCGCAAAAACTGATGAGCACGTGACAAAATTTTTCTACGAATGATACGTCGACCGAGTCAGAGATCAAGTCGAATCTTCACGAAGAGCTCATTATCATGGCCCGTCACCCTCGTAACGGGTCGCGCAGGTCTACGACGTTTTTCCCACAGTTCTCTCCCGTCAAAACGCGCCGGAGGAACATTGGCGGACGTAGGAGAAGAAGACGAAGAAGGAGGAGAAGGCAGAGGGTCGGTCGGTTGTCTCCGTGGTCCGGTAGAAAAGGTCGAAAAAGGGAGGGGAGATAAATAAAAAAAAAAAAAAGAGAGAGAGAACCGCGGAGGGAGGAAAAAAGGAGGAACGAGCAGAGGAGCGGAGAAAACAAAACGGAATTGCGGCCTAGCTGCGGTGGATGATTTAGGGGGCGAGGGTCGCGGGTCGAGACCGGGCTCTGGAATGCTGGACCTTCTTCTTCTTCTCCTCTTCGATCCTCTTTTCTCTCGCGGTCTTCCTCGCAACGTTCTCTCCCTCTCTCGCATTCACTCCCACTTTGTATCTCTCTGCCATTTCGTCCACGGTGAAATCGTCGTCGTCGAGAAGATGCGGGAGGAGTAGGGGGAGGAGGAGGAGGAAAAGATGATAAGAGACAAGGATAACAGATAGAACATTTACATAGGTCGTTAGTGCGGGCAGATGTAGGGACGCGTTCGCGTATACCTAACAGTGACCGCGTGCCCACCTTGTGCCTCCGGTTCCTGACCGTGAGACTCCAACTTCGTATGGCGAGATCGACTTCCTATTGTTGCTCGAATTTGTCACCGTTTCGTTTCGTTAACGGCCGTCGCGAATAAACGAGCTTGTAACTCACGCACGTAATAGAGAATCATCCGAGTTTTCGCCTCGCTAGCTTTATATAAAGAAAGACGAAATTTTTACGGTATTTAATTCCAGATTAGAGCATTACTATATCCTATATTGTTATTCGTGCTCATATTAATTTCACGTTGATTGTATATGTAATCAACATCGGACTTGATTCACGGGCAATTTTTCTCTTTTCAAGAAATGGATGGAAGCCAAGATTCAGCCAACACATATCTGCTAATGCTGGCAATACGTGTGTGCAAGATTTATCGGCGGATATCCTGTCTCTTTCACGTTTGTCGTTCGCTCTAAAATTTTTACCGAACCTCACTTTTGTTATATTCGTAGTATATTGAAAGACGTATTACTGCATAATATGACACAATATTTATATACAATATAAATTTTATTCAATCATCCATCCCAGAGAAAGGTTTCTTCGATTCAAAGAAATGTTTCTTTGTGGTATGGTCAAAGAAAAAATTTCTTTGATTTGAATATAATTTTTTGGAATCAATTAAAAAAATTTATTTAATTTTTCAAAAGGTGATGTTAGAAGTCAAAGAAATGATGTTAAAATCAAAGAAATTTTTTCTTTAATCGTACAGCAAAGAAATGTTTCTTTGAATCAAAGAAACCTTTCTCTGGGTGGTTGCGCAATGCTTAAAAGTTTTGCTTTAATAGATAATGCTTATAAAAATTTGTCTTAATATTAAATAGATAAACCTCAGCATTTCGATTACTGTTATAAATAGGTGTGAATTATTTTTTATACGGCCGATGGGTATATAAACACTTCGAATTTCTATTCTAATCTACCGGCAAGATCGGGCAAACCTCCTGTCCCACGGACTCATGTCGGATTGACCTAAAGGGCCACGTCAAAAATCATACGGATACATGTCTCAGGTCGTTTTGACGTCGGGGCACACCAGCCCCATTTCTTTATTGTAATTTAATTTCGTAACCCGACGCCGTGTACCTTCGGCCAGGGAAATTATCGGGGGTCCGTGTGTGGCACGTTATAATTTTCTCATAAGAAGCTCTGACGAATTGAGTTTCGAACGTCCAAGAATGTCATAAGCGAACGTTTCTCTTGAAGAAGAGCTAAGAGTCAAGACCTTTTCACACCAAATTCACGCGAATAAAATTATTCGTCAAAAGCTTTCTTGCCTATGGGGATACAAGTTTCTCTTTTTGATGAAAAAAGATCAAATTAATATTGCGCGAAAGTTTGCAGCAACATTACACAAGTAATAGCTGGGTAAATTGCAACGATGATAAACGTCAAGTATTAAGCGTGGTGTAATAATATAAATTTACATCCCACAATTTATAGAAATACTATCGCTATATATCGCATTTTGATTAAACGCGTAATTGCTTTATCACTGCAAGTTGCTCAGCAATTAAACAGAGTATAATATACAACCTGCTGTAAGAATAATTTTTAGTAAGAATAAATTCGATGACTAATAAATAACAGATAATAGACAATATTTTCTTCAAAAATCATGACAATGTACGCATCGCACACTCCAGAATTATTTTCTACAGAGTATTTAATTACCACTTAATAGATGTTTCGTGCTTATAAGAATGTTATGATTATTGCACTCAAATAGCAATAACTGATTCTAACGCATGTATGTCACAATACTCTATAGAATTAAGCTTTAATTTTCAAATACGAACAAACAATTAAAATGTTAATTATATAATGTTAATTATAACTGAACATAGATAAAAGATCATTTGTGATCAAAAATTTCTTTAAATAGTAATCCTCTAACTAAGAAAAGGAAAAAAATCGTGGCTACGCATTCCAATATTAAAAGAATGAATGAATGTCAATAATATACAGTGTATATTATATTTGGAATTTGTATATATTATGACTTTTATATATATATATAACAGCCAACAATAGAATGTACGAACGTTGCATGTGGAAAAACATTCTGTATTATTCCATGTGTATTCGCATGAAGATTTAACACAACCTATCGATCATCGCTATCGCAAAAAGGTGTTACCAAAGTTTTTACGCAAATCTAGCAAAATTATCTTTGCGAGATGCGAGTGTGAAAAGTCGTAATAAATAAAATCGCACCGTGAAACGTCGTGTATGCACGCTAACGGCGTATCAGCGATAAAAAAAGAGGCCTGCGTCAGCGTCGCGTGGACGATTGTATAAATAAGAATTATATGTATAAAATATGAAATTTCGCACGAGGGGGACGCGTTGCAGAGAAATAAGTACGTGAAACGAAAAGCGTTCGAAACATAGATGCAAAAAGAGATACTAAAGCTGCGAAGTATTAAACGTGAGCGCATAAAGATCTAACTTCGTCCTTAAAACGAATGCATAAAGTTGCAGCTGGAAAACCATGAACTTGGTTTTGCGTTGATAATGCAATAACGAAAATAAAAAATAAAATAAAAGAGGAAGGGTCAAGTATGTGTTGTGTATATTAGATGGGACGCCGTAAAAGTTGTTCTCTCGTCTCATCCTTTGCCCATTCTTCTCTCTTTCTCGCTCGCGTTGTTTCATCTTATCTCTTTTTTTTTTCTGCATTCTCTACTTTTCATTTCTTTCGCGTCTCTCTCCTCTCGCTCTTGGTGCACGTGTATACGTCCCGTCCGTACGTGTATACAGGAGAGAGGTAAGTTTCGCCAGCCGCGTTATATTTACGAAGAGCCTCTACCTCTAATGGTTTCGATGCGCTCGGACGCAACGCGTACCTGTCCCGCGCGGAGTGCGTGTGCACGCACGCGTGTGTGGAGCGATTCCTCATGCGCGCGTGCGTGTTCGGTGTACACACGCGTGCACGTCCCGATCCCGCGATGCGTGATACAGCGCATAGGGAAGACGAGGGAGGATTCACACATACGCACACGCACGGGCCGCACGGGCGTGAATTATGCCTCGCGCGAGATGTCAAATTGCTCGCCATATCATAAAATATACAACTCCGCGCGCTGTGGGAAACATTATGTTCTCTCCCGGTCCTCTTCGCTCCCCCCTGGCCATTCCACTTTCAGCCACCCGGTTGTCCCCACCGTCCACCCTCCCACGAGTCCTCCTTCTCCCTCTTCCCGTTCTCGTCCTCGTCCTCGTTTCTCACCCCCGCGCGGCCGTCATGATTCGCAAATAAATTCGCGCGGCGCACCGCAGTCGTATTAACGTCGAGACGGTTTCGGCGCTCGCTTCCGGAAATTCATTTTTCCGTCGGCGACATAATGTCACCTCGATGTAATGGTGAAACCGTTGCATATACGTATATGGAGAGAAAGAATGATTTTATTTAAGTATCTAAACATATATTCAGGTACATACAGATCTGAAAATAATTTTGTTGAACAATCAGAATAATTATCTTGGACGCTCAAGCTGATTGTGGAATGGAAGACACGTAAAATTATTGTGACGTGCGATGATTGATACCAAATTGAACAATATTGTAATATCGAATACGCAGAAAGAACTATTTTTCTGAAATATCTAAAAACTGAACTATAATGGTTCAGCATAATTATTTTCAGATCTGTATCTAGCTAAATTTTTAGATATTTCAATAAAATTATTCTTTGTACATATCGTAAGATATAACAATTTAAATAAAAAAAGAGCAACTTGCGAACAATCAGATACGATAATCTTCAGATTTTTGTGAAGATTTTATTGTTTCATAATAAATGACTGCAATTACATCAGGAATATTTGATAATTTTAATTCTGTTTTTCTTAATTGTTTCGAGAAATGTATACAAATCGTACGTTTATTCAATTATCGTATGCTTTTTACGAATGCGTATGACACTTCAACCTTAAAAATTATATTTTAAGAAGAGCTGCAACGTCGTCATGTATCCGTCCAATAGCTAGAGCGTAATATACCTGCGACTCACTTTGACCTGATCTGATTTAGCGATCTTTCCGCCACGCCTCACGTCTAATCGCTAGATGAGAGAGAGAGAGAAAGAGAGAGATATTTCGGTTCATTAATAAGCCTAAAACTGGCCCACACACGAGAGCAAGTCTTGAAGAGAATGCTCCGTCGTGCCCAAGATCTCTCTCTCTCTCTCTCTCTCTCTCGCAGAACGTTCCATCTCGCGAGAGGAGAGCTGAAGATGAAAGATCCATCGATGATACATAGTGTATCGACGCGAGAAACCGTCGAATCATCGGCCGTCAATAAATACCGATCGATCCCGCGCCAGCGTCTATTAATGACTAAACGTCGGCTAACCAAATTAACCGTGACTAAAGTGCGTTTAACTCGGCATTCCTCGTACTCGCGTAACATTGTTTAAACCGCCCCGGTTACCATACGATAAATCATGATCGTGTACGCGTGATTTCCTCAATGATTTTGCAACCTTATAATGGTATTCTTCAACACAAACTTATTGTGTTGATAAAAAGATTAGTGCTACGTTAATCTTTGATACATTGGCTGATACAACGATTTATTCAATTTGCAACGTAACTTCATGTCGAAACTAAATATACGACATTACACACAACAACAGAAAAGAAAGAAAATCATTATCCCTTAATAGAAATATAATATTCTAAAAGTATGGGAACTTCTGTTTTCTTTTATTTTTGTGTTGAATCTTCATTTGGATCGAAATTCATAGTTGTAACTAATTTTCAATCTTTAGTTATTTAAGAGCATGGTTAATTATAGATTCATATATTAGATTAATATTTTACAGATCTCTATTTTACGAATCTATGTATTTGAACAATATATTATTATTTATGATTTATATATATATAATCTCAAAGAGAAAGAGAGAGCGATGTAGTAACTATTTAAAAAATATCTACCAAAATATAATTATTTAACAATTTTTATAGACTATAACCATTATATGATTGCAGATAGTTAGAAGAAATGATGACAATTGTAAATGCTCATAAAAAATGCTCCAAGAACATAAGAGTTTATTTGAATAATAATTAAAATCTACCATTTATTAATCTAAGATTGTCGAAATAACAAATAATTCATGAATCAATGTCTTATGAATTAAAGAACATTAGGAGAATCTAATCCTTGTAAAAATTAAATATAGATTAACGAATGATCAGAGATCTATGAAACTCTGTTTATTCGTCAAATCATGATCGACTAAGAATACTGATCTTAGTCTCATCAATATTATTAGTACGCATTCGTTTAATAACTCTAAACGAGAAAGAATTTTTCACGTGATCGAAGGAAGTTCTTTTTTTCTGCATGATGTTTAATGAAATTCCTCCAAGATTACTTACCGTTATTGCAGTAAGGTTAATGTATCTTCTTACTTGCTCTTTCTCCAGTATTCTCCCTTTTCTCTGCTATCCCCTTGTCCTTATATTCTCTCAAGTATCCGTCGCGCGAGGTTTCCCCACTTAATCCTGTCCGTACGTAAATCATGAACTTCCTTCTCGACGCCTGCGAGGGTACTTGGCAGGACTACCCACGAAAAAAAGGGAGAAGGGGTGAGACATGAGAATGCGGACGAGAGCAAATCGAAACTTTTCTAGAAAGCTGCTTTCCTCGTATGAAACTGAAGCTGGTCCATGGTTTTTCCTTCTATGAATGAATAGGTGAAAGTTACACAAAACGATGTAACCGAAACACTTCATCGATTTACACCCGCAAAAATCGATCCTTAAAGAGCGAGGTGTGCTCGAAAGAGGAAAAAGCGGTATATTAAATACGCGATACAAAGGGATATGGGAAAGAATGGTCCAAAGGCACGAATAGCCTGAAATACTATCGGAAGAAAAAGAGAAGGTGAAGATAGAAGGGGCGGTACCTAAAAATAGCAGTATATATATATATAGTGCTACTCGAAACACAATTCGTGCCGATTCTCGAAACCCAAAAATGCTAATCCCAACGTTTTCTTTTGACCAAACATCCTTTTTCTCTTTCCATCTTTTACCTTTCCCTCGAGACTCCCTCGCTTTCCTGTTTCGTCGGCTGTCGTGAAAATATTACAAACGTAGACGATCTCTCAGCGATTCGAGACTGCCGCGGAAAGCGCCTTTAGGGTTCATCGACGGATTCGACGTGGAAAAGCTCCCAGATCGACAATGGATCTCTAACAAGCCCTCTGTCACGCATCCATACGTACATTCCTTCCTTTTCCTTCTACGTGCATCCATACGTACATTCCTTCCTTTTCCTTCCTGCCTTTTGCGGTGCCGTTTAGCACCGGTGCACAAAGCTACAACAATGCGCCGCTGAGTTCTGTCCCATGCGTAAGCCCACCGGGGCCTATTTTGGTTTTCCTTTAAAAATCTCGAACCGTGTTGAAGCACGCGGCGGGGCCGGCGTCTGTTTGCACGTTTCTCCGAAGAGTGCCACTGCGCAAAAGTTGACGAGACTTTCAGTAGCCCTCGAAGTAAGGGATAAGGGCGCGCGTGTACTTTTCGCCTCAATGAGGATCTTTGATCCCTCTTAAGGGTCCTCGAATGATGGCGTTTGTAACTTGCGTTTAGAGAAACACGCAAGTCAGAATCTTGTCGATATGCTACTTTCAGTTAAGTGAAAGTAAAGCACAGAAAATTATGTAACGTACAGTTATTATGTGATAATTAAAGTGGGTCAGTTATAAACGTAAAAATTCTAATTTTTTGCAATATCAACTTTTCGAAAAGATATCTTGGAAGAATTAAACACTTCGTAATGAAATCAAGCAGAGCTTTGAATATATCTCATATTTTGTATTGGATCAACATAAACTAAGTTTCTGTTCCATTGCCTCGTCGAGGAAATATATGCATACTGCAATCTTAATTTCATAATCTAAACCGAAACACAAGCAAAAGTTTTATGCGCGGTCAAATGATTTTCAGGACACGCGTAAAACGCAGAGACATTGTTATTACATAACGAAGACATACAATTACGAGTTAGATAGGTGCAAAAGATACTCCATACTGTAATAACTATATATGTACACAAATTAACTTGAAAAACGCCACTTTCTGCGAATAAACGCGATGTACTTTGCATGCGAAAAATCTCTTCACATATCCAGGGTCGGATTGTCCCAAAAATATCTCACGATTCCCTTTTCTCATTTTCAAATAGGTGCACGATAAAATGCCAATTATAATTCGTCGATTTAACGAATAGTGCCACAAATAGTCACATTATAATTTTTAAAAATTATTTGAAAAGGAAGAAATTTCTGATATAAATGGCAGGATAATTAGCTGCATGAAACGGTCATCGGATTATCCGATATAATCTGGCAATCACCCACCGGTCGCGTCGCCCCGAAGCTCAGCTCACAAAAATACCGCAAAGAATTCTGTGAGAACTGTACCGATTGTCCTCGTACCGGTTTCCTTGGAAATGATAGGTCGGCCGGATACCGACCCTGGTAACTCTAGACGGACAACCGGGCATGCCGAGTCCGTGGCGCCCCTATCTTTTATGCCGGCAGTTTCTGAAAATCTCTGAGCTTGATCTCTCTACCCCGGATTACAACAGATGAGAGTGAAAAAGACAGAAAGGCAGAAAGAAGGAGAGAAGGAGAGAAGTGGTCAGATCGTGGAGGTCGCACGACGAGCGAGACGGTGAGGGAAGCTGGGAGAGAGATTGGTTGTCAGCGACAGCAGCAACCGCAGCAGCAGCAACACGTGTGCGCGCGCTGGACCTGGCGGCGTTTACATAAACACGTATAAACGTCGTGTAAACCTCGGCGCGACACTAGTCCCCCGCATTCTAGAGGTTGTGCGTGTGCGGACGGTTCAACGCGCGTCCGTGAGAGGGTCCAGCGACGGTAGCATCCCCGGGCTCAGATAACCGGCGAGGATATATACGACTCTAAACTGCACCTACGTGCGGGGACGTTCTTGGGCTACCGAATTTTCAAGGAGTCGCGACAGAATGTCAAGATAGCGACGGCAAGGATGCACGAGGAACCGGATCAAGGATGAGAAGTGTCCGGTTGACTGGCGATTCTCGGGAAGAACCGACAAATGTCATGCTGGAGGAACCGGACAGCTTCTGGTTGTTGGACGTTTAGTCACTAAATATCTTTCCTGCCACTAACTAAGAGATAAATGTTTTTATTACACTGAGAAAAATGTCCAGACTTTATCCGTTTAAAATGTAACAAGCGGATATTTTCCGATAGATTTTGATCGTATTTATAGGACTATTCGATAAAATTTTCTTAATATTTTATCGGATAGTCTTAGATACGATCAAAATCTATCGGAAATATCCGTTTGTTACATTTTGAACGGATAAAGTCTGGAAATTTTTCTTAGTGTAGCAACTATACAAATACATTATACGGACAGAAAGTGGAAAATGCAAATTTCTAACATTATACTCGCAAGAATCTAATACGTAAACAAATGTGGAACGGTGTGATAAATTCGGAGGCAGCTTAGATGAGAACGAGATTCTGCTTAGCATCGTCAGAATGTTATTTGGGTCAACTATTATCTTATCCTAACGCGATCTGGAGGTAGTGAGCCTAACATGCTTTCCAATAGACGTCGGAAGGTGGATATATCATGGAAGCCCTCGTGGGGCACGAGTGAAAAAGATAGCATTGGAGCAAGCGCGCGAACGAGAGAAAAAGAGAGACGACAGAGAAGAGAGGGAATGAGCAGACACTCGAATTACTTCAGCAAAGAAACATCTGCCGATGGCGCTCTCCCTTTCAAAGCCAACATGGCGGAATGATCGGCGCATCAACCGGTAGTTACGTTTACCCACGGATCTGCGGTTCTTTTTTTCCTTATACTCTTCTCCCTTAGGCTGATTCCCTCCCCTCGTTCTTTGCTCTTCCTCGCGCGCGCGACCATCTTTGGCAAAAAGTCCAGTTGCGTTTTCGCAGGAAAACCCCAAACGTCTGTCTGTCTATTTTGCTCCCTGTTCCGCCCTTCTTGCATTCGCAGCCGGGCCGCTCGTGCGGAAAGAGGAAACGCTTTTTCCTCGCTAATACAGATTCGGGCTCTTGTCCCGTTGTGATCATAGTATCGCAAACAAATCTGTGGATACCAAACATAGCAGGTGCTACGCAAACGTGCCGCCATCGAAACTCCCGGACTTCCAGGAGTGACACCAAGAAGACTAGAACTAAGGAGGTTTAACTGGTGTGGTGGGGGTGAGTCAAAAAACGTCCGCGGCTATTCACACGATGTGCAGTGGCATTGCACATTGTGTGAAAGTTTGCGCATGCGCGCATCAATTTCTGCAATATAATAATTGAGATTTAACATAACTGTTATGTATACATACAAATGTCAGACAACATTATTAAATCACATTTTTGTACATTTCTCCAGGTTACATTTCATCAATACGTACCTCACAAAATTTGAATACTGTTCTTCGATTTTCTTTATTTCCAGGATTGAAGTCACAATTTCGAACACAGAACACTCGCTCGGTCATCGTAAGTCACATCGGATTAAATTTTTACACGTTTTATCTTTAGTCCAAAATTCAATCAAACAGAAACAAGGTTTGTTTTGAAAAGAAAATTTGGTTAAGGTACGTTGACATGCGCAGTCACGAATTGAAAACGATCATATAGAGCGACAGAAAGGTCTAATGAAGCGCAAGAGTGGGGGAAGTTATCCGCCGCCATTTTTTGCCTCATCCGCTCTAATGCTATTGGCACCCTCCTTGGTTCTAGTCTTCTTGAGTGACACAAAACGGCAGAAGCGATCAGAGATTGAATCGATGTTTAGTTCTGCAATCTCGGAAGTGCAAATGGAACAATATTTTTGAACCTCTTCCAATCTGAATAAACGTAGCATCGGACGATGATTAACGTGCACAACGACTGATTTCATTTTCCGAAAAGCCACCGATGAAATCACCCTCCCGTGGTGTATTTCGAGATTTTAATTTCTCTTGAATGTATATCCGTCCATCGCTCATTAAATCACTCGCACTTCAATTCGTTTTCTCGTTTTCAATTCCTTCCTAACGTGGAAAAAATCACCAATCTCCGAGTCCCTCTCTCCCGAATTGCTCGACGAAGAATGAACAGTAAATTGCGTGCCGCAAAAAAAGCCGATTCTACCCGTTGCAGATTATTTGTGCAACATGAAGTGCCTTAAGTTCACGTGTAGATCGAATATCTAGAGATCCTAAACCGCGGTAAGATCAAGTCACAGCGATTCCACCGTGACTTTTGTATCTCCTTAGTCGATCGCGATGACTGAAATCGATATACATTTAACAGAAGATCCCTCCAGGATTTCCTAATGCCGAACGTATAACAAGAAAATTATCCACTTGAGGGGCCTCTAAAAATGGAAACGGGAATGCGTAGAAGAGGAGGGAGGTTGAAAGGTTGCTGCAAAGGTGGAGAGGGTAGTTTTCTCGATCCGGTAAGGTTCGCAACAATGTCCGATGGTCCCAAGACTGGTGTCCTCCACGAATACAATGGCCGCGAAAAATCATCCATTATCCGTGCGAGATCCACATATAGAAGGGAGATGACGAGAGAAAGATGGAAAGAAGATGGTGAGGTTGCAAGTTTGGGTCCATGGACAATGGCGTACGCCCATATATCACTCGACTGATTTTTCCGAAAAATGAAATCAATGAGTTTTTCTCGAAGGTGCAACGAAGAAAAGGTGGGATTCCAGTCACCTTTTCGAACTGATGGAACACTTCCGATCGCAATTTCGACCATTTTGGAAGGCGAAAATTTCTTATTCTCGCTTTTAATTCTTAGCGGAAGTTCGACCAATTGGATACTTTACAAAACTTTATGAGATTTAAGATGTTTAGAAACTTAAAAGTATCATTTAGAAACCAGTAATATTTTAAGAATAATAATTTCATTATTAAAAATATAAATAATATTATATTATTTTCTATTTAATATTTTCCATAAAAACATAGAGAAGGAGACGGGTAAAAAACCATTAAAAAGAATAATTAATTAAAAAATAATAATATAGTATAATAAAATAGCATCTTTAATTATACAAAATTAAAATTTGCGCAGTCCCTATAAGACTTATTTTGCATAGTCGCTTAAAATTATACATGACGTATACGTGAATTTATTTTACTCTTAAAATTTATCTATTAAAATCAATATTTTTATGATTCAGTAAATAAGAAATAAGTGCATCTTCTGTTTAGATGCTCTGTCCCCCAATAGATAAAGTACGGACTCACGATCTAAATCTAGCCATCGAACCCGCACATTCCTCCATGACGCCGGTGTATTACACATACACGTACAAGCTCGCGCGTGTATCGTTCTTCGATTTCAGCCATAACCAAAACGATTATAATAACTATTTTATCCGGCGCGGATCTGGGCCATTGTGCCTCTCCATTCTGAAAGTCATAACACGATGCCTGTACTGCCCTTCAGGAACTGCCTCGACTGTGTTCCCCTTTTGGCTGTGCTATACTACGGTGTAACCTGGTGCACCATGAATTTCAAACACACATACATACACATATATAGAGAGGTATGTGCCCAAGGATGCGAACACGACGACCGACACAGTCAGATCCTTCTGTAACAACACGTGTCGTGCATATGTATGCATACCTCAAACACGCGAATGTATTGTGATTGTATATGCGGATGCGAGTACTACATGCGTGTGCGTGACGACACATGACACGCACACGCAGACGATTATCTTCTAAATGTACGTACATAAGTACAGTGAACGAAATATATGCACAGAACTTGCATTATCGTATATATATATATAGACTGTCTTGAATTTATTCAACAAGATTTTCAGATCTGTATCTAGTTAAATTTTTAGATATACTTTAGTGAAACCTTCGTATAATCTTAATGATAAATTCTTTATAAATCTGTTGCTAGTTTCTATGTAGAGTGTCAAGAAATTGAATTGAGCACTTTGATAAAAATTATTTAAATATCCAATTTAAATCATAAGCAAAACTTATTAAATTTAAATAAGATATTCATCGTCAGATTTTCATCCATCTAATCGCACATTGAAAAGAGAATATATATTTCATACACACACATACACAAAAAGTCCTTCAATCTTAATTATAATACGGAAATTATATCGATTTCTGGATATTTTAGCAAAAAAAAAGTGGCAACGCTAAGATAATGTAAGGATCTGTTATTGACGCTAAAGATTGCATTTTTGAGACACCCTATATTGAACCACTAGCGATCATGGTCTCGCGCTGACACCGGCGCACGCATATACACGTATGAATTCGCGCGTTTGTGTGCGTATCGCGGCGGTGGCACACATCGACCACTGGCAATATTTCACGGCATATTGTTGCCATCTGCACACGCAACCCTGCGCGCACGACAGAATGCACGACGTAGGAGAGACGCGCGCTTTTATTTATCTGCTATTTATTTGCCAACGCGCGCGCTACCGAAGCGCGGTACCCCGACTCACGACCCTGCCGGGGACAGATTTGAAAAGTTATTAATCGTTCTGTTTTGGATAGGAGTGCCACGACACTCTGGCCCCCTCCCCGTCGCCAAACGAGCTCCTTTTATGCGAGCTGCTAACCAGACGACGATGGCGCATAGTGGCCGTGCGAGCGAACGTGCCCCTTTCGATCGGCTCGAGAGGGTGCCTCGAGAAGGTGTGAATCGATAGATGGAGACAAGCCACAAAAAGTTGAAATCAAGTCAACTCGTTCGCAGAACGGAGGGAGACAGATTGAGACGTGAATACGTTTGCACACATAGTGTCGCCACTGAGAGAAATGATTTTGTTATAGAACAAATCAAGGGAAAACAAATGTGATATTTGTTTAAAAAACGATCGATTAGTTACTATTGCAAATTAATTATTTCTCATTCGTCAATGTAACAAATAATCAATAGTATTGCTTGCAAATAAGAGGCTCATATACATATATTGAAGTCGTAGACGGTCGCAGGGTCTCAAATCGTAAGAAATTGACCGATTCTAATCAAGTGTTCTCCCTATATTTGACTGTAATTGATCAGTTTCCTACGATTTAAGACTTCGCGATCATCCTACGATTTCTATGTAAACGAGCCTAAAATTTATTCAAAAGATAGGTTAGATTCTATATAATTTGTTTCTCTTTCTCTGTTATTAGTAATTGGTTGGTATAGCAGATTACCAGCAATTACAACAAATCAAATTTGTTGCCACATATTTACCGGTCACTTGCTAAAGGTACTGATGGCTTGTTAAATTAACGAAATCATTTCTCTCAATGCGTTTGCTCGCGCAAATCATAAAGGAGTCGAACAAAGTTCAAATTGTTTGACAAAATATTGCGAATCTTACAATTAGTTCATGTGAACCTATCTTCCCGAATAAGTCGATTCATAAATATTCACATTGTTGCGAAAAAAACGAAATATCTTGTATACCGTAAAATGTAATATTCAAATGGTGAATACACCTTTGCGATCGAGATAACGAAAATGTCGTAAAATCCGACAATTGAAATCTTTCCGGTGGCGAATAAAGAAACAAAGTTGCAGCGTCGCGAGATAAGAGATGACGCGGGGTACGTGGGACCGTTATCTCCACAACTTCATAAATATTTAAAACGCCTGCTTGCGTATGATGCCACAGATGCCTGGGCCTAAACAAGTTAAATATAATCTGTAGTATCGTGGTGATGTGTCCCTTCAACGATAATAAGTCTTATCATATGATTCACACGTAAGATGGATAACGATATCTTCCGAAAATTTAATGAGCTTCTAAAAACAAAAGACCGTTTACCCAACGATCAGTTGCAGTTTCACGCTTCGTAAACAAATCGTCTTCAAAGTAAAGTAAGCGAGGTTTGTACCGTCGCTTTGAAAAGGAGAGTCTATTCATTAAGTAAATCGTTTGTCCTATTCATTTTGTTGAATTCGTCATTGGATGAAATGAAATAAAAGTAACAAAATATTTTAATATTAAATAACTCTTTAAAAAACGGCTTCTCCGAACAAATCATATTTGAACGATGAAGGAGTATAAAAGCCAACGCAGGGTGATAATGCAATAATATATTACTTTACTTTACATATATAACGATAAACGTTTCAACTATGTATCTGGTCATCCAATCATTCAAATTTTAATATTATTTTATATTATTATTTTAACATTTCTCAAATATTTTGAGCATTTTTTATTTGATTTTTTACATTAGAATTTTGTAAAAAAAGGAGAAGAGAAATACGCGAACTCGACCCCGTTCGCGAAATCGTTCCCCTCAGCGTTCATTTCGGTTTTTTATGCGTTTCGGTAACACATATTCCCGATTTTAGCCGCGATTCGTCCCCGCAACTCGTCCAAGGGTGAGAACGCGGGTGAGAGCCGCCATTTTTCCCATAAAAAATCCGCCAAGTTCGCGCTTCCTGTTCGCGCGTCTCCGCTCTCTCCTCGAGAGCGCAGCGCCAGGAGGAAGCTCCGGAAAAGGGAGTAGAATACGGGGGTGTGGACCGACACGGTAAAATATATTCCAGTCAACTTCCGTTGGAAATAAATAAGAGTCACGCCACGCGATCTCGCTGCGCCCCGACAACGGCGGCCATTCGTGTGCAGGGGACCTTATCTTTCGATATCTCTCTCTTCCCCTCTCACTATCCCCCTAAGCTAAGAGAAGCCATCGAGAGGAGTTCCGCCGCCACTCATCAAGATATACAGGGATCAAGATGAGACTCTCTGTAACGCGTTTGCGTAATCGCTCTTTAATTACTAACACCTACGTAATTGTGAATTCCGTCTTCCTAATGCGTTCGTAACACGATGATTATTCGTGATTAACTTCAATTATTCTTGATATTATTTCTGTGCCATTTGCGAGAAATCTTGGAAATTTTAAGCCAATTGTTTCGTTCTTCCTTTTTCTGCGTTTTATGTTACGCAATAATCCTTTTGCGAAGTATTACATGTTTAATTGGAATATTATTGATTCTATGTTGTTACAATTTCTTTTTTCAGGCGAGAAACCTTTTAGATGTGAGTTCAATGGCTGTGAGAGGAGGTTCGCGAATAGTAGCGATCGAAAGAAGCACAGCCATGTTCATACTTCGGACAAGCCTTACAATTGTCGAATGGCGGGATGTGACAAGTCCTATACCCATCCTAGTTCGCTACGCAAACACATGAAGGTACGTCTTCTGGTCGAGTTAATGAAACTAGCGTGGCAAACAGATGAGAATGCACTACTAGGAATTCAATCCTACCGTTTACACATTCGGGTTGCTTACGTTTCGTAAGTCGCACATTCAATATTTCGACTTTGGACACATATTACGAAATAACGTTAAGACGAAAAATGTTAACACAAAAATATGTATAATAAAAGTTAACGTTGCTAATGAGAGTTTACAACTATATTCAATTATTTTGATAGATAGCAAGGTTCGAAAATATCATGATATTTATATAAATATCAAAATATTCGATATATATTCAAATGAATATTTATAACATTTTTCTATCTTACAAAATAAACTTAGTATTATATGTCGAAGTTTTTTGAAAAACTATTAAAATTTTTTATAAATAATATATTATAGAAAAATAAATATTGTACAAGAATAAAGAACAAACCGATAAGATAATACTTGCTATAAGAAGATAAAAAAATTAAATAATCATCCAATTATTAACATGGATAAGAAGATAGCTTTTGACATTTTTTTCTGTAGCAATTGTTTCAGTTTGGAAAAATATAATATAATATAATTTCATTTTATATATGCAATATACACTACTGTTCCTAAATTCGAAAACGCTTGAGAAAAAAAAATCGCACGAAAAGTTAAATATTTTAATGAAAACAAATTACAGAGAAGTTTTCAAAAATATATTTTAAAGAGCAGAAATGAAGTTGTAAATTTGATTTCTTTTTTTAGTTTTATTTGTACAATATTTTGTTTCTAAATTATATTTAAAATAACATTTAAAATTGAAAATTAATATTAAAAAAAAATTTTTACTTTGCCACATCGTGGTTTACAAACATTATCAGGCAAAAATTACAGAAGAAATACTTTAACACGTTAAACATCACGCCACGCAACTAAAGTAAACAAAAGAGAAGCAAAGTGGTGCTGGGACGATTATCAGTCACGCAAAGGACACAGAAATACAATTTTGTTTTCTAAAGCAGATGTATCAAATATTTTAAAAAGTTTTTGGAACTAGCGTGGCGTAAATAGAAAGTCCGGTGAAGGTCCATAGAGACCGGCGCCGGCGTGGCGTTTAACGTCTTTTGATGTGGCGTTTAGTCTTTTAAAGCTTTAAAATGATTTTTTTTAATTGATATAACGATATTTCACAATAATATCGAATATTTATTATGTTAAAATTCACTTTTAACATAACAAAATATTTTTTAACTTTGAAATGAAAAATGTAAAAAAAAAAAAACTTTTTTTTGTTAAGTTTTCGTGAGATGCGGAAAAATCACAAGTGTTCCCTTATGAACGATAATGTAAATCCGATAAAATTACGGAAATCTATAAATAATAATATATGAAACACAAGAATCCTCTAAACTCAGTTGAAAAAATCATGAAATCAACAATATGGAGTATTGTAATTATTCAGTTTAAATCGTTAATTTTATGAAATTAATATCGTAACTGGATGTATATATATCAATACACAAATGATATATACACATATATTTTATATATATATATATATTATATTTCCGATACGCATCGTTGATCCTTCGAACCTTGAAGGTAGATAAATTAATATTATAATTAATATAGAACATCTTTTATATCAGAAAATTTTTTTAATGAATTAATGCTAAATTAAATAATGAAAAGACAATATCGAAAATATGTGTTTTTTCGGTCGATAATCGCGATCAATTTCAATTATATTATATGTATATCAAAGCTTAGATTTCTGTGTCTTGTGTATATTTGTTTGGATGTTGACTGCATAAATAATGAAACAAAAGTATGTGCCGTTCCTAAGACTACAGTGATTTTTTTCGCACGAACGATCGCGGAATCTTAATAAGAAATTATCTCAGCACTCAGCTGAGATACGGAAAGACAGAAGGAGGTAGAATACCGTGCAAAACCCAACTTCCGAGATACACGCGTGATAGGTCAGCTTCACCGGGAATGTTTTTGTTACTCTACGGTTTTCGCAGACGTGATTCGCAGAAGGCAGTCGTAGAGATTTGCTCACTGAATTATGAAAGAAGGACCAGAGAGATGGAAACGGATCTTTGATCCCCGTTGCTTTCGTTCTGGACTCTTCTTGTGCTACTATCTCCACTGATCCTTGTGATCTCCGTCTCGATCCCAACGATCGACTTCGAATTCTTCAATGTTATAAATCTCCAAAACGTACCATATAAATCAAAAATATGTTCTGTATATTATACGAAACACACAAAAGTTATCTTCTGAGAAAATTATAATAACTAAATTTTAACGATCGTATAGTAGCACTTAAAATTGAAAGATTTGATATATATGTTATTATTCACAATACCGGAGAAAAACCTATCGATTGATCCGAATTCAGATATACATCGAAAAAAAGAGTTTGGTAATAGATATCAAATATTGAATTTCAATCAAATATTTGATAATATAATATAATCAAAAATAATTTTATTCTCTCTCTCTCTCTCTCTCTCTCTCTCTCTCTCTTCTAAATATTTCGTATTATTACTAAATAGTTGGTTATATTATTATCTGACAATACTTCCTAAATATTTAGAAAAGTAAAATTATTTTTAGTTATATTAGTTATATTAAAAATTTTTAATTATATTAAATATAAAATATTTGATTGGAATTATTTCACTACATTTGGTAATTATTACCACTCTTTTTTCAGTGTGTATAAATCCCACAATACACTAATTATACCTCAAAGCAACTTCATACAAATCATAATAAATCATATAATACTTAAAATATATAAACATCTTTTTTACAATGGTAATGACAAAACTCGTCATTACAGTCGTTGTCTAATGCGATATCCTTTTCGACATTCTCTTTTCAGGTACATGGAATGTCATTACCGGAGGGTAAAGTAGGAGGAGGATACGAGAGCGAGGGAGAAGAGAGCAGCAGCAGCGGGGGTAGCCTGTCGGTGACTGGTAACACGGAATCGCCCCAACCACCTCCGATTGTTCCAACAAGAACAACAACCAATCTTCCTCCTACGAATCGAACCCACGATCCGTCGACCCGCGGAGCGACGGAGGTGGCGGAGTGGTACGTTTGTCAGCCACCGACAGTTGGGCCTCAACCAGGGCCCCTACCTGGGCCGCCGCCGCATCATCTTGGTCATCATTTCAATCCGTTGATACACCATCAAGCAGCCGCTTATTAGGAAATATCGAAAGGTCGAAGTGTGACCAAGAGAGTCTTTCTAAAATCTCCGTTCCTATCCGTTCACCTCAATCCAATGATGTGAAATAAGATTCCTTGCTGAGGGCAAGTTTCGTCAAAGAGAATACAAATGACAATCATCTGTTGATTTATCGAAGATAAATCCTTTGAGGAAATAATCGAGAATATGCCTACGACGAAATTCTGTACTCACCATATAAATGATGTACTGATCGGGCTTCATTGGCATATTATACATATGTATAAAAAAGTTCATGGACATTTAGAGTTGGATAATAAAAATAATTCGCTCTAAAAATGTAGGTGTGGATTTAACACCATATAGTATTTATAATAATTCTCATCATGTTGATAAACACCAATATGATGTGGATTTAACACCATAATTTAAATGATTTAACATGCACTGAGAGAAAAATGTCTTGTAAAATGTATTTGTAACTATCATTATATATTACTATAATTATGATTATTACTGCTATAATAATAATAACAGTAACTATGTATATAGTTCTAACAACAAATGTATATAATTGGCAACCTAAAATGACTATAATTATAGTTATTATAGTTATTTAATAACCCTAAAATAGTTGAAATTACCATAAAAATTATTCAAATGACTATAATTTTATAGTTATATTTTGGGATAACCATATTTTTTATGGTTATCCCAAAATATAACTATAAAATTATAGTCACTTGAATCATTTTTATGGTAATTTCAACTCTCTCTCTCTGTTTTATAGTTACAATAACTATAATTATATAGTCACTTTAGGTTGCCAACTATATACATTTGTTGCTAGAACTATATACGTAGTTACTGTTATTATTATTGTAGCAGTAATAATCATAATTATAGTAATTATAGTAATAGTTACAAATACCAAACATTTTTCTCTCAGTGTGGTGTCAAATCCACACCCATATTTTTTAGAGTGTATGCATTGGCATTATCGAGGTAAATTTCATATGAATTTGAAAAAAGTTTGAATGAAAAATTTTTTGAGTGATATAAGCCAAATTATATATGATTTGTTCGATTGATCAATCGAAATATTTATGAATTAGTGATAATTAAACAAAAAAAAAAACGTTTTACACAATGTAGCTATTTTTGCGAGAAGACATCTTATGATCAGTATATTTCTGTTCTAGATAGTATTAAATAAAATAATTTCATTATGTTTAATAAATTTATATAATCTTTTTATATTAATCACTTCTTCCTAATATTCTGCGTATAACTATTAATATAAATTACTTAAAAAATGAGATACTCTTTTTAAAATATTAAGTATATAAAACATACATTATTATAACAATACTATATAATAAAAAATATTGCATTATAAAAATAATATTATAAGTATGCAGTTAATAAAATCATGTATGTTGCTTAATTTTTAGAAAGATATTTAAAAATTTAGAAAATATAACAATATTAAGAAATATTAAGAATTACCAGAAAGTATAATAAAAAATTATTGCAAGATATTATAAAATATTTTCTTAACATTATTTTATCGTAATACAGTTATTTTATACGCAGAATATCAAGAGGATTTTATTTATGATGAAATGACAGTAATTTTCAAATTTTTGGATTTAAAAAATTTGAATTAAAAAAATTATGCTGATCGTAAAATGTTCTTTGAAACAGAATACCTGTAGTCTCTACGATGCTTTTTGATAGTGATTGTTTTCAAAAATATTTCATACAAAATTATATAGTTCATATTGCATAATGAAAAATATAAATTTGCTGATTCAGACTTTATACTGTAATATCACTGTTCATAGGTACATATAGAGTAAAAATGAAGGTATCTGCGTGATATAATAGAAACCCAAGCTATCACTTGAATCCATTAAAAACACGATTGATTTAATAAAATAATATAGAATTCTTGCAACGTAATAATTTTAAGTTAATTTATATTCAACTCTAAACGAGTTGCGTAAAGATGCACGATCTGTCTCGTCATTCTGATTCACGAGATATCAATACGAGACACGACCGTGTTTCTTGATATTAACAAAACTCGTGATATTTGCTTGTACAAGAATTGTTCGGATATAAACCAGAATTTTGTTTGCTATGCACTGCTTGTGCCAAGCGAGAGAGAAAAATAATTACACGGAATAGGTTACCAACGATCCGCACTGGATCGATCTCCACATTCAAAAAGTCATTAGACATTGGAGAATGCAATACCTGCGATAATAATTTTATATAGCATCTCCAAACACAGATATTACTTTGAATTGCTATATAAAATCGATCAAAATGAATGAGAAACAGATCTGAGATCTATAATGCTAATAAATTATCTTTATTCTTTTTATTTCATTGTATATAAACTTACGCAAAAATATTATTAGGCACCAATATTCATTTTGACCAAATAAGACTCTTTTTGCTTATTTGTGTCATTTATTTTTCTTGTTCGTTTTGTTAATAATAATATGAAGTCGCCTACTCTCTGTCGATTCTGCAGAGAATACTCAGTTTGGTGATGATTTTCGGAGATTTTTGGAGACAAGAATATGAATGAGCAAAATTAGATAAATGGAAAACGGCAGGAATAATTTCATTTGCACAAATATCCAATAATTAAATAATTAAGTACAGCAACTCTAAATCGTTTTCGTGTTCATTTTACGATTGATTTATCGCGATATATTTTCTTTGTGAATAAGACAATTAGTTTTTTCATTGATAGGAAATCATTATGAGCAGAGCTGCTATTTTGAAAGCTGCTATTTCGAAACACGAAAGACTGAAGATTAAAATATGTTTTGTCGCTGAATTCTGGTCATCTAATCATAAATTACTTTTAAGATTGCTATACTTGGATAAAGAACGCTTCAAAAAAATTTTCCTGCACGTCATGTACAAAAAAAATTTTGCATTATTGTACCTCTTTTCAATTTATTTGCTGTGATTATTTTTTATATTATATCTGATGTATGTATTATTTATACCAATTGTTCATTATCTCTTTGTAAATTTTATGGACAATTGCGATTATTATTACAAATTCTTCGTATATACTATATTATATTTTAAACTATCGAAATTTATTTTGTATTTACTTAATCGATTTTACCTTTTAAATATTATAAAACAATTTTATAATTTTTTTAATTACGGAAAATATAAGTAAATTTAAAAAAATAAAAAATAAAAAACTTTGTTCGTAATTAGAGTCTTTTTATTTTTTACTTTTTTGCATTGTAAATATTCGATTATTTTATTTTATTTTTATAACTAAATTACTTATGTTTTATATCCTGAATCACACATAAAATTCCTGAAGAAATTTATAAGTAAATTTCTTTAATATAGCAAAATATTATTTGTGATATATTTGCGGCCCCACCAGTCTTCACAAATGTAGATACCATTTTATGCATTCGAATATATGAAAATGCAAGATCTTTTTTGTTGTTTTCAATATAAATTTAATTTTCGGATAAGTATAATCGTTGGAATGTGCTAGACGGAATAACAGATCAAACAGATATACAAGAATATACAAGCCACGCTCGTGCCTCAATTTATTAATCGCCAAGTAATTAATGCAAGTCTTTTGTTTGTTCACAAAAAATTTCTCACATAGGCTTCTCGTATACTCGAATCTAATGACAAAACATATTTATAGTATTAGTTATGATGTAAGAATACCAGGTGTAACATTCCCGTGGATAGTCGGATGATTAATCAGAAATTTGTTCCAAATTTTATGAGGCAATATAAAGTCGCTACAATAGAAATCTACTACCAATCAAATACCAGAGAAATTAGTCTCAAATTATATTCAGCAGCCATTATGAGCAATGTTACACCTGGTATTCTTACATCGTTGCATTAGCGAGGAAAGAGAAAAGGAAATTGATTATTCGCGCTTTATTTTGGCAAGTGCGAGATATAAATATTTTGCAAGACTTGGCGAAACCTTGTACATAAAGTCAAATGTGACGATCGAACCTCGACGGCATAGATGTTCAATGTAAAATATTTACGATTTTTATTATGTGTGATATCCTGTAAATTTCGAAGCGTAGGTAAGCGAGTGTAACATTATTGTAATAATTATTTTCGTTATGTAAATGCTTATTATATCGGCGGAGAAAAGAATATCAACATTTGTCGAACATAATTGTATCATATTATATTTGTTTTGCAAATCTGAAATATATTGACAAGACAGTATATTGACATGCAATCTTACTTATTTCATATTGAGTAATCCTACATGCGTACATCTTTTTAAAAGCTTTGTACATAATTGGTATCTCTCTTTTTATAATAATTTATAAATAAATAAAATTATTTTTACATTATATTGATTTATACACGAGATATCATGGAATTATTATCAATATATGATATTGATAACAATATTCGACAAATCAATTTCATTACACCCAGTAAAAATGATTTCATTAAAAATATAAAATAATTATGTACACAGAATCTATAACATAAATAATCAATTTCTTTAATAAATAAATGAAGTTCTTACTTTTAATTTGATACATTCTCTCTCTCTCTCTCTCTCTCTTCTCTACGTCCTTTCATACAATACGAATGATGGCAGACAGAAAATACGAATCGCGTATGCGTCGGGTCTTCCAAGATTCCTAGGCAAGATTATAAAAATCGTTTCTTCAGTGAATTATAGATATTGTATAGTGGATATAAGATTCTTATTAAACTGGCCCCGAATTTAAGGAGCTTCTCGTGAGGCGTATTGAACGGATAAAAAAAGTGGACAAGAAAGGGGACATATATACAGGAAGGGTTCAGTTGGCGCCACGACGTGTCTAGGCACCTACGCAAGAAAGAAAGAGAAGAGAAAAAGTGGAGGAGATAGCATCGGCATCGGGACGACCGTGGCGTTTTATTGCTCGATAAGCAGATGAATTCGTCAGATAATTTCCAGGCCCGATGCAGATGATTTTATTAGCTAAACCCATACGAGACCCCGGAATTCTTCAGGTCGAGGATTGAGATGACACAGGACTCTGGGAAGATCACCAGAGATAAGACGAGATACTGAGGGAGGTCCGACCAGGTGTCCTCGCGTGAATTCATATGATCGATGATTTTCGGATATGCTAATCTTTGCGCATTATACGTTCGTTTTCTTATCCCAATTTGTGATGTACACCGAGCGACAAGCGAATTTATATGATAAACGGATACGCGTCGTAGATGCGCGACGCCGAGATACTGGAAACGAAAGCGATGAAGCAGAAAGGTAGATATAATAACGAAAAATATAATTCCTCTGTTCTCGGTAGGTGCTTTTGTCTGGCTGCCCCCGTCTGTCTTTTTTTCTGCCTACCCTCATAAAAGCGAGATTCGTATTAAAAAGGCACGACATATAATTAATGTCTGACAGTCACGGAAGATGCGGAGCGACGCCGGCATCCTATATCTTCTCTCATATACACGTGCCAATTTATAAAGAACATGCATTCCTCTGCTCGCATACGCGTGTTCACGTATTATAGGCATGTATGCGCGTCGCGTGCCGCGACGAACCGCGCGACTTGCGCACGTGCGTGCTAAAGTACGCGGCCGCTAAAAAGCGCGCTTACATTAAATTCTTTAAATTAATAGCTGAATAATTAAACGCACGAAATGCGTGACGTCTTTCTGTCGGTATTACAGTCCCTTCCCTCTCACTATAGGAGCTGTTAGATAACTCTTCTTTCATGTCCTTTATGTATCTTCCAGCTATAATGGTCTACGAATCTCGTGAGCGCAAAAGACAAGAAAGGCCTGAATTATATGACCTGTTAATCCACGCAAGTTCTTGTAGTACATGGTATCTAATGATTTTATGAGATTTTATGACTTTCAGATTTGATCATAAAATGATTCTGTATTGCAACTATCTAAACTGTTTCTGAGTAATTACATAATGAGTACAGCGTGTAATGATTCCAGATTCTCGAAAATATAACGGTATACAATGACTTCATCATTTACGCTCTCGCAGTCGAAAGCGTGAAAATCAGTTAGATTAGAAAGAATCCATCGAGTCGCAGCTTGTGAATACTATCGTTGACGCACTTCCGCAGAAGCGGTGTAAAACGATGTAAGAGGATTAAAAGGCTCAACCGATTGGCTCCCATTACCGGTCCTGTCCGGGTTGTAAATCCTCCATAAAGCCATTGATAAATCACGCGCAACTTCGTACTGGCGCGCGACTCGCCTTAACGATCGTTTCGCGAGTCTGCGTGCTTGCGGAAACTTTAGCAACGAGTTGAATTTTAAATCCGAACCACGATAGTGTAATCGAGTCGCGCAATCAAAGTCTCATGTCAATGGTCGAGTGATTAATCAAAAATTCCGATGACAATTTCAGTGAAATATATTATAAATTCTAGATAATATTATTTGTTAAAAAAGAATTTCTGTAGTATTCAAACGTTTGTCGGAAAATTACCGGTTCCGATGGCATCACAGAATACAAATTCTGTATAGCGTTACTGATAAATTATGCGTGCGCGTAATTTATCAGTAGCGTACAGCATTAGAGACAGTTATAAAAACAGATTTATTTCTACTACAGTGCCGCTTTATTTTAAAAAGTGATTAATCGTTTAAGTTGAATTCTTACTCATGGATCAATAAAAAAAATTGCATTTTTCTGTCTATCGATTGCATATTTCTGTGTATTAATTATATACTCAAAAGAAGCTAAATAAAAGATATAAATTATTTAACAAATTAGAGCTTTTACCGAATTTTATAATATTTAAAACATAAAACATAACAATTTGTCTATGTTGTACACAAACTTTAATAAATTTTACACCAAGTACCAAGATTATGTACCGTTACCTAATGGATATTAATTAGCACCATTTTATTACTTTTAATTTTTGTCGCATCATTCGTTTATCCTATGCATAATAATTTATTAATACATCCTATGTATTAATAAAAGCCTTCTAACATCATATATATATATACGCGTATAGGTACATAACTTCTATTAATTAATTAGATAGCATTAATAGAGGAATGAAATGTTTTTATATCAAAATGTAAAACTGGTTTTTTTTAAATTTTGTTTTAAAAAACATTTGTAATATACGCGTATAGGTACATAACTTCTATTAATTAATTAGATAGCATTAATAGAGGAATGAAATGTTTGTTTTTGGAATGATGTTTTTATATCAAAATGTAAAACTAGTTTTTTTTTAATTTTGTTTTAAAAAACATTTGTAATAATGTTAGAGGAAGTTCACCGATACCGACATACCACTTTGTTTTTAGACAATATTTCTTAAACAAAAGGTAAAAATTCAACAACTTCAAAAACATAATTACAATATAAAAAGTGTCTTCTATCAGATAGTATAAGCAATTTTTATAATATTGTTTGCAATTTTGCAATAATTAAGTTTTTCGTAAGTTATGCAAAAATAAGCGTCTGACAAAATGGACTCCAAAACTGATATAGTAGGCAATATATAATGTGAACATTCCTATTCTATAAATAAAGATATGTCCTATTCTGTAAAAAAAACTAATTTATGAAACTATAACCATTTAAAATGACATAATATTATCAATAATACAGTCACTATTATTTTAATTACGTAATTTGCAAAAGAACACCGTAAGAATTTTGAAAAACACAGAATCTGGAAATCTGGCGTTTTTCACAATTTTTCGAGATAAAAACGAATTAAACTAAATTAAAATAATTAGACAAAATAGAAGCAAATAAATAATTGACGACAAAATAGAAGTAAATGTTTGATTGACGACGAAATAGAAGTAAATGTTTGAATGCGAACTTCGATTAATGTATACTGAAGATGGTCTGATATAGACCGAAACGTCAATGTTTGATTGACGACGAAATAGAAGTAAATGTTTGAATGCGAACTTCGAATAATGTATACTGAAGATGGTCTGATATAGACCGAAACGTCTATTAATTGTATTTTTTTGTAATATAAGAAATTGAAATATATAATATTCGCAAATAACATCTTGTGCGTGGCTGAATGCTATTTTTATTAACTTTAATTTGTAAGAATTTTCTTTTCGGATTCATAGAATTGATTTTTAGCTGATTTGGTATAGAAATAAGCCACAAACATATGAATTATGAGTTTGTACTTCTTTAATTAGCTAAACAGATCATGATTTTATTAGTATTAATAAAGTGTAATAGTTAGTTTCTGAGAAATAAGGGGGTGTCACTTTAGAAGACCTATGTCAGTATCGGCGACTTTCCTCTACTAAAGACATCAGAATATTTCTGTACGTACATTAAACTTTGGTTCATTGGCAATAAAACAAAACGATACTTTTACGAAAATAAACATTAAATTATTGTTTAAACTAGATTTACAAAAAAGTAGTTTACAGTACGATTCGGAGACCGGGTCGTTAAATTGTACCATTTGATTTTTAAATTGTACTTCTAATGTAGCAAACAAGCTGACAATGCTTATTGTCATTTTGACATTAAAATAACATCTTTAACGTCAAAATTACAGTAAATAACATCAGTTTGTTTACTGGGAAAGTAAACAAAATTAAGTAAACAAAATTAATTTTAAAGCTCATTTATTAATAAATTTATTTTTAATTTCAAATTGAGTGTACATATTTAAGTAGGTATAATAAAAACTTTTCTATTATAAAAACAGAAAGTAGACTCTGTGTTTTTTAAACTCATTTAAGAAAACAAAGTAATACTTAAATCGCAATACTAAAATAGCAATACTTAAATTGATTAAACTATGATTGTACTATATTTCAGAATATCAATATCTCAGATATTTTAAAAAAATAAATTTTGGGAATAAAATTAATTACGGATTTTCCTGTCACAATAGAAAAGATTCAATAGAAAGACTCAATAAAAAAATTTAATAGAAAAGTTGATAAGTAATCACTTTCTTGAGCCCTTATTTAAACAGTTTTGGTAAATGTCAGGATTGTCACTACAGGTTTCGTGCAACCACTTAGGGCTATCGCACATGAAATGCATAACAGAGCATAAGCATAACATAAGACTGCTGGACCAATGAGCATTTAGCACAATGTCGCCATATTGATTTACATTGGTTCAGCAGTCTTATGTTATGCTTATGCTCTGTTATGCATTTCATGTGCGATAGCCTTTAGAGCACCTGACACACTGAATCCAATCCACTGTAGGTCCTTTTTTATTATAATAATAACCTCCACATATTGCTCGCGTCATTTGCGAAAATCGTACCGGTACAATATAAAGACCAGCGACAAGTACGATTTACCCAACTCTCTCTATTTTTACAAATTTGCCAATAGCAACATAATTTACAAATATTTTGCTAATTCGATGCTATACTCGAAAAGAGTTTAAATATCAATTATAACCATGAAGAACACTATAATTCAATTACCCACCTTGTACTAATAACACCTTAGGTAAATTGTATCAAAACTTAGATCAGACACCGAACAAAATCAATTTTGAATGTCACTCGTAAACAGACGACTCGAAGATAAAACAAAAATGATAGTTCTTAACCCATATTTATCAGCGTCACATCAGTTGATTATCTTTAAAAAAAAAATGTTTCGTTTAGAAAATACAATGGAGGTACGATTTAATCGGTACGACTTAGCCACCCTATATGTAATATGTCAGTATCAAAAGTAAATAGATAATTTATCTACTCGTAAGAATATTTTGACTTGAAGGATATACAACTTTATCTTTTGAAAATAGCAGTACGATATTTTTATAGTTTATTTTTTTAAAATCAATATGTGTATTATGTATATTGTCATATTTTACGAATTAATCGTTACGAACGTATTCGTTTCGTTTCGGATTTGTAATCTTTTCTTTGTCGTTTCTGCAACTTTATGTATTTCGTGCATAAGATAAAAATATTTTTATGATTAAAAATGTATGATTTTTATGTATATGTTAAACATAAAAAGAATAATGCAAAATGTAAGTATCCATTAAACTCGAAATTGCATTTCTTGTATTCCTATATAAGTGCTACGCGTCGCTAGCAAGTCACAAGTCTATAGACTATTACTACTTGAGTTTTAATAAACATTAAAGGATGCGACTATCAATTCTATCATTGGCTTTTGCCATAATTTTTGTTACGGCGATCATGGACGCAGTGGAAGTGAACGTCGTTCACGAATCGCCTGATGAAAATGACATTGGCATATCATCTCCATACTTAAAAATAAAATTAAAGGTATGTATAATTTAACATGTGGCCTATTCTTTTTGGCTGAACCTTTGCACTAGTTCATCTGTTTTCCTTCTCTCTCCAGGAGGAAAGAAGAGGAAGAAAGATAAACTGGTGCAAAAGTTCAACCAAAAAGAACAAGGCCATGGTAAGCATTAGTTTTTCTATAGTTAAGATATTGTGTATTTGCGTTGGAAATGGCCCACTCATATCCTCGTTTGTGTTAAATTTTTTAACATATTCGAATGTTAATTTGACGCAATGTAATTATGTTATTTAAGGATTAAATTAATATTCAATGTATCTTAATGTTAAAATGGTACAATTTATGGATAAGTGAACAAATAATATCTTAGGACGCGCGTACGGAATACAAGAGATCCGGGTTCAAGTCCCGGCCGAGGTAATATTTTTCGCAATAAATTTATTTAAGGTTTTCAGCACACTGTCAATTTAATTTAACTTGTGATATTATTGCAGTAGTTTAATTGCGTTAGAAATCCGGAGAAATTTCGGCGCGCAGTTTGAATAACTACAAAAATATGATATATATGCATGTACATATATAAACTGAAAAAAATTTCTGGTTGAAAATGGACGAATCAGAAATTTCTAGTTAAATTTATTAGAATTCTAGTTGAGATAACCGGAATTCTGGTTAATACTATATTTCTGGTAAAATCTACTAGAATTCTTATTTTTACCAGAATAATTACATTAATCAGAATTCTAGTTATCTCAACTAGAATTCTAATAGACATAACCAGAAAATTCTGATTTGTCCATTTTCCACCAGAATTACTGTTTAATACAACCAGACCATTTTTCTCAGTGTAGGATATAAATAATTCACTGGGAATTATTTAGGCAAAAAAGATCTAGCTTTGACCGTCATAGGCCTGAATACGCTTATACTTAGTGTGTAAATTCTAAGATGAATGAAAATATGGATTAATTTATAACATATCATAAATGTTAATTTTACTAAAAAAAATATGCTTCTACAGTTTATTTACAAACTGGACTGTGATGTACCTTTTTCGTATTATTTTCTTTTACATAATATTTCAATTTATTTAACCTTCTAACATATTCATCTTGTGTGTTAAATTAACTAGAGAATTTGAGTGGAAAGTTTGGGACATGTGATTTATATTAATTTCAATATTTTTTTCAGCAGGATAAATTAAAAGATAAATTACTCAGAAAAGCTACTCCTCTTGGACGATTACTAGCGGTAATTATGAAATTTCATGCTACGGGGGGGGGAGGATGGTATAAATGATTGTTATAGATTCTTCAATACCGTCCTCAGATTACGCAATTTGCAAAAGAACACCGTAAGAATTTTCTTCTCGGATTCATAGAATTGGTTTTTAGCTGATTTAGTATAGAAATAAGCCACAAACATATGAATTATGAGTTTGTACTTCTTTAATTAGCTAAACAGATCAGGATTTTATTAGTATTAATAAAGTGTAATAGTTAGTTTCTGAGAAATAAGGGGGTGTCACTTTAGGAGATCTACGTCAGTATCGGCGACTTTCCTCTATATTGTAAGAATAATTTTTGATATAACAATGTAAGATTTTTAACGTACATAATAAATCAGTAATTATAATTAGACATAATATCTAATTAAAAATACCTATGTTATTACATGCAATCGACATCCCACTCAAAATTCAATGTTTTATTTATCTTACAGTCGCTCGTACAAGGTAAATCGCAATAAAAATATCTGTGAAAAATTAAAGCAAAAGGTCTCGATATCTTAATAAATGTGAAAATATTAGTGCTATCACTATCCACGGACGCAACGATTGCTATCAAAGGATTAAAGGCTGTTCTACTGTGAAGTAGTAGAAGTGTGTCGCGCGTTCCAGAGCTGGATCGTTGGTGAGCCTCTGTTCAATGAATAATGCAGAGCCGCACTAGTGTGCGTTAAGTACACTAGACGTCATAAATGCTTTTCACAGAATCATTTCACAAGATAAAATTATTTTCCATCTATAGATAAAAGGTTTTCCATCGATACATGTTTGTACATTATTCATAATAAAGAAATAGACAATGCAAACGATAATTAACAGCTAACATTTTATTGTATTTTAAACATAAAATTAAAAAATAAATAACTCGTGTTTAACAGCTTTCTCCGTATCCAGATAAATTTATAAAATATTGTTTTAATTTGTTATATCTCATTAGATTAAATTTAAATCTAAGACGCGTGATGTATGTTATCAACACCAAAAATCTTTACTATATAGTTGTCGGTATAAAGTTCCATGACTTTCGAAGTATGGTTTGTATTTTGCTAACTGTCAAATAATCTGACGAGACAGAATAAAAAGAATATCTGTATATTAACGCTTTATATAATCCCAGTTTATCACTTTAATAAATTTTACACCAAGTACCAATATTATGTACCGTTACCTAATGGATATTAATTAGCAACATTTTACTACTTTTAATTTTCGTCGCATCATTCGTTTATTCGATGCATAATAATTTATTATATACATCATATGTATTAATAAAAACCTTCTAACATCACATATATATATATATATATATATATATATA
>NW_017295756.1:37914-95228 GCF_001594075.2 Trachymyrmex cornetzi | reverse complement strand
TATATATATATATATATATACGCACATAGGTACATAACTTCTATTAATTATTAATTAGATAGCATTAATAGAGGAATGAAATTTATTATTATTATATTATTTTACTTTCTCTCTCTCTTTTTCTGCCTACAAAAATCAAATACGCACATAGATTTCATGTATGCACGCTCTAGATTAAAAAATGCCCGTTTGGTAAATGTTAAGATGTACACGACGCGTAGTGTACACATAGGACAGCTACGTGGGTGTGTACGTGTGCCGGTATGATCTACGGGGGTTATTACAACGGCAAGGAGGCACGACGTGAGTGCTCACCAAGGATACCATCGATTCTTCTCTACTCTTTGGCCCCTGCCACGATATAACATCCAGGCCCTGACCGTCGTTGGTGCCGGAGTCCTTACCGGAATAAACACACAAGTCGCGGCCGACTGCTGCATTCCGGCTGTAACAGGGCGTCGCGAGTTCTTAAGTGTTTTTTTTGTTTTCTTCCCGGCTGCGAGAATACATCTCGGCGACGTTGAAGCGCGTAACGTCGACGAACGAGATTAACGAGAATCCGAACGAGTTTTCGCGCGATAAAAAGAGGCGCGCGGTCCGAGATTAACTATGTATATGTAACAATTCGTCTCACTTGCAAAAATAGTTTACGCGAAGGCTTAACAAAATATTCGGGACGTAAAATCTGCGAGTCCCAAGATACGAGCGCGTCGCACGTCGCGCTCGTCATCAGCGATAATTGAAGTTGCTCCGCAAACCTGCTGAGAGTACTTTTCGTTATCCGTGAGCGTGAAGTATTATCGCGAAGGAGGATAAATGGAGAGAGTCCGCGAGAGTGGAAGAGGCGCGAAAGAGGAGGGCCAAGCGAGCGTTTACCCGTCCGCTCCGATCCGATGAATGAGAGGCAGCGGGAGAGCAGAAGGAGAGAGAAAGAGAGAAAGGACGAAACGAGAATCGAATGAGAACGAGAGCCGGAGAGCGCAATTTGTAGTCGCTCTCATTTGTCACCGCGTCTTCCCCCACTGTACCCCCTTCGTCCTTAGTCACCTACCATCTTGCCCGGCTCCTCTGAGAGAGAAAGAGAGAGATGCCATTTCTCTTCCTTCCACACATTATATCCATCCACTACTTCCACTGTTACCACCACTAGGTAGGTAGGTAACTCCCTCGTCCTTCGGTTTTACCTTCTCCACCCTCTCTGTGTCGCTTGCACGCTCCTTCTATCGTTTCTCTCACACCCTCGACTCTATCTTGGATTCTCATAGGACAATTCTTACCAGATAACAGACAGATAAAGCATACGTAGATCCGTCGCGATACGTAGATGCGTTAGTAATAACGCGTGCGTAGGACTGATTAAAGAAAATAAATTGCAGCAAAATCAACATATCGTAAAATAAATCAATGCATAAACGGGAAAATTTATAAAATGATCTATGTAGAACTGCATTTAGAATTTAGATATACAGTGAGAGCAAAAAGTAGTATTCGTACAAGGACGTTTAAAAAGTCTTATTTTTAAAAAATAAACATTAATTAGAGCCATTTGTACAATGAATATAATCTGTTCTAACATAAACAAACGAGCTTCGCATGTATTCCTAAATTTAGAAGTTAAATTTCTCGACTGTACGAATACTATTATTTGAGCGTCCAAACAATAGTTTTTAATTTTCGCTTATTTTTTAGATGATATATAATATTTTCTATAATTAATACACATCTTTTTGGTACATATAATTTTAAGAAACGTACAGTTTATTTTATTCTGTATGAATAAATTATTAATTACCCAACAAAAAATGATTACCAATTAAACGTCGAATCGACGTCGAATTGATGTTGAAATCATCATATCGATATCGATTCGACATCAATTTGATGACTCATTTCTTGCTGGATAATATTTACTTTTTAAAAATAAAGTTTTAAAAAATATTTTCTCTGTACAAATGCTTTTTGCGCTCACTGTATATAATCTTACCCTCAAAATTTTTATGTTAAAAAGTCATTTCTTGTAAAGAAAATTTCAAGTTTTTGTGAAGCGTTTAATTCTGTTTTTCTGTCTGTAAAAAGAAAAAGAATAAAAAAAAAGAAATAGAATAAAGAAAAACAAACCTGATTCATTCGCGCGAGACAAATACGATGACTGCACGATCACCGTAATAATTTCGTAAAACGTCGTCCGTTCGTTTAGGAATCATCTTCTTCGATACCCCAAGGAGCTAGAGTCCGAAGGACCTGACTGGATTCAGCGAATGGCGCATTTCGGTATATTAACACGTAACACATCAAGCAACCGTCACACGAGCGCACCTGCGCCGTTAGAGGGGCCACGCATACACGCGTGCATTTTATTATTTATACCCTGTAAAAGTCGCGTTTTCTTCTCTTTTTTCGATACTCGACGCGCGAGTCGAAGTGGAAACCGAATTCACGTAGCCCGGTTATAAATGTCCGCGTAAATTCGAGGCTGGTTAGAGATCGTAAAATAGCCTGATATGACCGAAATATGGGTCCCGGTGGCGTGGCACAGAAAATCATAAAGTCAATCCGTACGTCCCGCGGAAGGTTGATGGGATCGTAATTTCTAGGTTGATTGCTTGCTAACTCTCGAGTTTGTCTTTTCATTCACTTCCCGGCTACGCCTACGGTGCTAGCTTTACTTTGTCGCGTTTGGGTGTCTCGCTTATTAATTGTGGCATATTCACAGTCAGATGTATTACATTAACATCGCGATATATTTCGAAGAAATTCCTGCTGTCGACGAAAAATAAGATTCTTCCGGCCTTCTCAGATATTTTATTAAAAATTTATTTATCAGTATTATTTGTTTATATGTGTGTATCTTGTTTACATATAAAAACATAATATTTATAATCGTAATTTTTAAAGAAATTTATTGTTTACACAAAATATATCACTGTATTACTCTCTAAATTTGAATCAGTGGATAGTCACAAATTACCCAGTGGCATACATGGCACTGAATAATCAGTGAAGTTCAACTAAAAAAGGAAGAGTGTTTGAGCATTATAATTGAAATACTGATATTTGCACGTTAATTTCAATCTTTCAATACCATATTCACTAAATTTATTCATTAAAACAAGATTAGTTAGATCACATAATGAAGATTAACTAGGTTAGGGATTTCACATTTCATTCACTGATTACCAGTAGCATATTTGGCACTGATATCAGTGATTATTCACTAATTCAGATTTAGAGAGTAATTTAACGAAACTTTTCTTATTCCTTCCAAATTCAATTTTATTTGCTTTCGTCAATAAACACATCAACATTATGTATATATTAAATCAAAGAAAATTTATATTTGTAAAGTTACAAGGACATACAGGGTAATATTTTCGTATACATTTGCAATTTTAGTTATACATATTAAAACGTGCAATCTCGGAGATTTTAAATGAGAATCTTCTCATCAGCGATATATTTTACGTGTAAAAACGAAAAAAATTGTGCTGACCTTTATTGATAGTGGAAAGCAAGTGACTTAGACGTGTGTCTGGATCGACCTGTCCAACACAACTACACACAAAAACGATGCTGACGTTTCAATGTGTGGCTGCCACAACAGGACGTCCGCTCTTATTATTATAAATTATTTATTTGCATTTCCAAATGATCCTTGAAGAATCACGGTATTATGCTAATGCAGAGATTAACATATAGGGAGGCCTGGCGCGATATTTCAACTCGCCTCACCATTTAGACTGTGGGAGTCTAGCCACGGTATTTGATCTCTCCACACGACTCGAAAGAAAGGCGCGGGCCAAGGATATTTTATCATTTCTCCTGTTACAAAAAGGTACCTACGGGACTCTAAGAAATTCCTACGAACGGAGAGAGAACAATGCTCTCACACTGAAATATTTAGCAATTAATCGGTTTTTTGTACAGGGAAATAATCGATAAATAGACGTTCCTTACTTCGATGCATATTAATATGTCCAATTAAAATATAGAAACAAATATGCTGTCTATTCTTAGAAGCTATTTTTATTATAGTAAATATAGAGCGACTTTCCTTATTCTCTTATGCAACTTAACATGTGTCATTTCTTTAATACATTCCTTTTGAAATAAAAAAGAATAAAAAAAGTTCTTATAAAAATTCATACCTTTGAATCAGCATCTGGACCTGTTGTTTCGTGACGTAAGGACCGAAGGACAAAGTCTCTAATCTGTAAAAAAGATTGATAATATATTATAAAGATCGAATTAGGGACTAGCACTAATGACGTGCAAGAATTATCATACTTATTAGAGGATAATAAAAGCACGGTCCTCTTTTATCTAAAATTCGATAAGCAGCGAACATTCTAACCTTTCGCTAATTTATTGCAACGTAGGCCGGCGGGTCGAAGATTTTTCGCGCAGCACTTTCGCGAGAGGGCTGTCGGCCCGGAGCGCTCATAAATGACTTAACCAAACGTAATTAACGATGGCCTATCATTATGTAGTAGCGGGACCACACCCTCGTCACATTATATGTTTATAAATCAGCCCGGAACGGCGACTAAAAACACGACGAAAATCGAGTGTTGGGAGGCGCCTCCTCACCACCGACCGTCCCAGAGCAGGTAGAGGAATTCTTATGCTAATGATTTTATGATCGTGGAAATGAATGCTCGTCATATTTTTTTAATCGCCTGGGTTTCCACGTACGCGAGTCCGCGGGAGAGGCAGAGAGCCGAGACTCGGAAATCGTTCCTTGTCTCCCACTGTCTACTTTATGTCCACTCGTATTTTATCCCTGTTGTTACAGTCTTACGGCTGTGCCCGTCTTATATGCGCTGTCATAATCGTAAAGTAACTCCGAAAAGGACGACTTTCAGCGTTTCCAAAAATTAAACAAAAATGTTGACGCGGACAAGCTTAAACTCAATAATTGAATGTGGAATACGTTGAGAGCATTAAGCGGATATCGCTTAACGTGAATACAAACAAGCACGTGGCAATTGAAATGTAAAATATGAATGATTAAAGCCGTATAAATAAGAGTAACAAATACAGTGAATCATCTTCGAGAATTTAATTCCGCGTTCTTATTGGATTGGCTTAAAAAATTCATCCAATCATTTCGTTTCGATTATGATTATTATTCTAAAAATTTAAAAGTTTATTTTTTGAGATGTTTAACATATTGAAATAAAAAAGTGACATCAGAATTTTACTGATAGAAAAACCCATAATGTAAGAATACTAGATGTAACATTCCCATGGATGCGCAGTTCAAAGATTTCAAAGTCTTGTGACCGATCAGAAAGTGGCCTAAAATCTTAAAAACCAATATAAAGTCATCATTAAAAATTTACCACCAACCGGAAATTGGGCCCAAAACAATTCAGCCGCCTGCATTATACGCAATATTACACCTGGACTCAAACTCTGTGCCTTTTAACGATGTATCGGTATCGGTATATTTACCGTTGCACTGCAACTTTTTCTTGCTAAAAAAAAAGTGCACGATAAATATAACGATACCGACACGTCGTTAAGAAGTACAGATTATGAGCCCTGGTCTTCTCATATAAAAAAATCAAGATGCCGTCAGATTCGCCCGAAAGTCATAATAAACATCAAATATTCTATCCTATATTTTATATGGAAAAAGTTATTTTATTTATGATAATCGGTCCTTTAAAAACTCTAATCTTCATGAAATTATCGACAGTCGATCGCGCTTAAAAAAATTTAATATAAGACGTTTCAGTCGTATGTACCGTGCAAAGAAGATGTCAAAATAAGTGCAGCGAAACATACGGTGGGATAAGTATTATGAGGTAACAATTACATTGTGCTGCGGCGCGAACCGCGTATGCAAATGAAAGATCGCCGTAGACAGTGCCCACAAAGGTGCTCGAACGAGTAGCGACTCTCACACTCGCGCATTCCGGGCAGGTGTACTAACAGCTGAGTCCAACCACCCACCCACACGCACATACATACCTAGGTTAACCTGACACCTTGATGGATACTATCGTGTCCCTTTCTTGCGCTGCATTGCATTGCATTGCGCAAGGTGCGTCTGTTACGATTGCCCTCTCTAGCGAAACTCACGATGCAACACTTGAGAGTGCATTGCATAAAGCGAGTGATGTAACGATATAAAAAGACGCTTTATAGGTACGGATCAATTAGAATATCTTGCAATTTTCCCCATACAGATAGGAAATAATTAAGCAGTATAAATATTGAAACTAATGTTCAAAGATCGCGGATATTATCAGCTTTAATGATGGCAATGGGGATATTATGACTTTTCCAGCAAATATTAATTAACTCTACCTGACTTTAACTGATTTTCTGTCTTCTTTTTCGCAAAATAATATTTGAAAGTAACAAAAAATCAACTTAACAGTAGTCTATCTAATAATATATACAAATATCATGTATTTTACATTAATTACATATAAGCATACAATTACATATAATATACGATTCAACCTCTTTGCGCAAAGAGTATTAGAGATAGTAGGAACAAGATAAAGCCTCGACATTTACAAAAGTCATCTTAGTTTATCGTGCATTAATTCGTCAATAATAGAAACTCTCTATGTGCAACTGAAATTATTATAGCAATAAATTTTTAAAAACAGAATATCATGAGAAAAGCGAAAGTTCGGAGGTCCAGATATTTCGTTCAAGAAATTTGAAAATAATACAAAGAAAAGAGTTCATACGCTTCCAACTTGGAGCAAACGCCGGTGACGAAACCGCGTTGTTATTCAAAGATAGTAGCAGTCGTTAAGTATCTGAAATATAACTTCCTTCCGTCGTTTGAACGGGAATCGCGCGTTATCCGACTTGGTTATTTTCTTTTACGTATCGCCAAAACCGTGGATTATCCCCGTACAAGCGCGCGAACTGACGTAAAGGGTGTCAGCCCGATAACGAAATAAAATTCCTGAGCAGGTGGTTGACTCGCGGGGCCAACAGGTTAAGAGTGCGCGTTCCTCGGAATGACTGCACATGCTTCTCGTCGGTCATTTTTACGTGCTATATGGGTCAAAATTAGCATTTCCCCGCAGTTAATTGCGTACGAGCGGCTTCCCGGCAATCGGCGCTCTCTTTCTCTCTTCCTCTCAATCTCTCTTTATCTCTCTCTTCCTCACCTCCCGAGCTGCAGCGGCGCGTGTCAGTTCCGCGACGCGCCTTGCTTAACTCGAGTATGAAAATATAGCGCACGGAAATTACTGGGCGCGTAGGAGTATCCACTGTAGAAGAGCGACTCGAACAACGCGATCGATATCTTGACGTTGTGTGCGTTGGACGTTACGAGAGCACGCTGGCCGATTCCGGCCAAGAGAGAGGCTCTATATCGATGACGAATCTTGATGGACTTTGACGGTGATTAGGGCTAGATTACCGATCAGTCTGAAGAGCAATTTCTGCGACGTCGTTTAACTTTAACCATAGTTCGATCATCTATGTCTCTAGAAACGATATCTTCACTATTAATTAACTTCTATCCTAGTTTAATAGAATAACACAGTTCTCTCTCTCCGAAATAGATTTCAGAAAAAAATAAAAAAGAATATCAGACAAAAACACATAGTCCAAAATTGGGATATAAGATGTCTTTAAGGAGATGCTAGCGCGATTATCACAAATTACAGTGCAACCAAAATTTTCAAACTCGCTTTACGGATTGCAAAATTTTTTACAGAATTAAAATACGCGCAAATAGAAAGTCCGGATATGTCGATTACACAAGAAAATTGCACAAAAATAAAATACTTATTTACTTTTGGCTTATATAACTGTCATCTAACATTAAAGTTTGCTTGTTATAAAAGTAATATAGTTCATATGAATAGTCAAAGTATTCAACGGATCTCGGACTATTTGAACTAACGAATTTGTAGAACTAAGATTGAAAATCTAGAAAAAAAATATTAGTTTGAATGGAATTCACATGTATGCTTAGCGAAGATTCAGAATAAAAATTCTCGTAAACAGAGCAGTAATTATGTCTAGCAGTAGGTGCTCGATCTTGCAAGAGATGGCGCAGCAATATGTTAGATAAGGACAGACGTATGTGCTCGAGCAAGACAGAACGATATGCAATAAATAAATTAAAGATATCAATATTATCGACATTTTTATAATGTCTTTAAGACATACATTAGACGTCTTATGTCCCGATTTTGGACTTTATGATGTCTAGAATTATATCTACGTCTGAAGTTGATGTAATATATTGGAAGAATAATTCTATGTCGGAAAAATCGACGTAATTCATTCTTGATTTTAACAAATTCACGGCTACTGTTAGGACCAGTGGTCAAACTTCCACGCAGGAGGCAGGAAAAAAGCATGGCGGTGGTTTTCGCCGATTGGACGACGCTCGGGGAGCAAGGAGTGCGTTTCGAGCTGCGAAAACGAGGCAAAAGAATGAAGTAGGGACGATCGCGCCCGCGGGGATGAAACAACAATCTAATCGCGGGCGCCATTTTGTTTCTGCCTACCGGAGCAGTAGTTGATATATGATCCCATTGGCTATCAAGCTGTTTGGTTCCCAGCTCTGTACCGGACGGCAGGCACGACCTCAACCTTATGGTGCCCGCTATATAAGCCGTACGCCCCAACGCTCTCTTCGGGTTGCCCTGGCAATTAAAATTCTTTTCCTCCCGCCATGGTTACTCTCGCTGCTTCCCCGTCTCCGTGCTCGTCTCCTTCTCGATCTCCTCGTTCTCGACCTCCACGTCTGCTCCACCGTCAGCTTCCCCCTTTCTTCTCCCTCGTGTCTTCGTCGTCTCTCCCGGTGCCCGACACGATACGCGCCGGCAATTAAAAGTGCCCGCTCGCCCCGGACGTTTACACGATCCTTAACTCCTGGTAGCGCAGGGGTTAAGGGAACTGACGTGCTCGCTTAAGTAGCTGGTCAAGGGAAACGGGTAATTATGCGAAATGTCGGCGTTTCCGAGCGCAGCGCAGCGCGGCGCGGTGCGGTGCGGCGCGAGCCGCATTATCGCGGAGTCGAGAGGTCTCGTCGATTCTACCGGCGCGGTGCAGCTTCGTTAACGATACAGGGAGGAGGGGTCGGGGAGGTCGGGATGTGCGATAGCTTGTATTAAGCTAACGTCGCCATTACAACGCATTAAAATCCGCGCACGGTATTCTCAAGCTGTCGCTTTGCCGCACACCGACGATTCGCAGGAATCGAATAAGGATCCAATAATAACGTTAATTTCTTTAAGCATTTATAATCGCGGAGAGCGAGCTGCGATCACAATGGCCTCCGGAATCATCATTCCTGATTTTTTAATTAATGCAAAAAAATTTGAAGAAAATTGCGAACGGAATTAAATCTGGATAAAAATACATATAAAAGAATAATTTCTGAAAATAAAATTACTAAACCCTAATACATATGTTTTTTAATATACTAAATAAACATTTACTTACAGTAAATAATTTACTCAATAAAAATAATGATAATCAAATTAATGATTTTTTTATCAAATAAATATATGTTTACAATTAGCAAATATTTACTCAAAATTATTTAAACAAGTATTTATTAAAACGTAGTATTTTTTCCAGTGTACTTGTGTTATATTTTTCTTAATTTTTATCATTGATTTTTTGAAACCATATCAATCTTATTATAATTTGTTATTTGATCAAATCTGATAATGTGTTATATTCTTAATAACTTCTTTAAAACTGATTATCACGATGTAATTAAAAAAAAATCGAAATCGCGGCAATCGTGAAACTTTCGTGAATTAAAATTCTAGACAGAAATTACTCTTTTGCAATCCGTTAAATCGTATGCAGATTTTTGCTATTTTTTTTTTATTCGTTATCGTCTGGTAGGATCATACTGCGTGTGAGTATCGTAAATTTACAATATACCTCGTCCTTAGTTCCGAGTATACCTCTAACACCAATTGGTGTTCGCGAGATACATTTAAATTCGACCTACATCTTACCCGCGTGACACTCGTCTGGCTCTTTTATCAGCCGTGGTTCAATTATCATGGTAAGTAACTCGCACGCGGTTACTTTCGAGCAGGTGAATCCGCTTTACTGGGTCGATTTATTCATTTACATTTACCTCGCGCGCTTACACCTGTTTCTTGCGCCAACACACAGTGATCAACGCTTCAACTAACGTATTCATTATTTGTATATCCTCTGTTCGTATTCCTATAAAGATTTTTATGGAAATAAAAAAAATATTAATCTTTAGAGGACGGAGATTTATTTTTTAAATCTTACTTTTAGTTTTTCTTTATTGTCTAAAACTTTTAGAATGAATCTCACTTTGAAGAGTAAAATCTCACTCTTAAAAATTCAAAATTGAGCCACTCTTTAATAAGATTTCTCTTTAATAAGACTCTTTAATACTGATTCAATTTTCACTCTTTAAAGTGAGATTCTACTCTGAAAAATTGAGAGAGTAAGATTTGTTATAAATTACACAGGCCGACAAAATCAGGTCGACTCTCTGACCCAGAAACCAGAATATACTTTTCCGAAGGTTTTCGGTGCGCTGAATCCGAATCCGAGGTCAAAATCTCTCAATTGGCTCCGGTTTTCGAGATATCCTAACTTAAAAGTGCAAAAACAACGATTTTGGCCTATATTTGAGGTTATGTAGTATCTAATTTTTTCCTTTACTCAAAAGACTATAAACATCATCTTAAAGTATAAGCCTTGCCCTTTCAAATGCCGTTGAGTTCGCTTAAATATCTGTTTTTTTCGCTGAGATATCGTATTTTGAAATTTTTATGTTTGTGATTTTATCTATACCTGAAAACCCATTACGGATAAGTATATATCACTAAATTGGATTTTGTTATTAGGAAACACTGAAAATATTTGATAATTATCAACAAAATCCAATTTAGTGATATATACTTATCCGTAATGGGTTTTCAGGTATAGGTAAAATCACAAACATAAAAATTTCAAAATACGATATCTCAGCGAAAAAAAGAGATATTTAAGCAAACTCAACGGCATTTGAAAGGGCAAGGCTTATACTTTAAGATGATGTTTATAGTTTTTTGAGTAAAAGAAAAAATTAGATCCTACATAACCTCAAATATAGGCCAAAATCGCTGTTTTTCCACTTTTAGGTTAGGATATCTCGAAAACCAGAGCCAATTGAGAGATTTGGACCTCGAATTCTCGGATTCAGCGCACCGCAAACCTTCGGAAAAGTATATTCTGGTTTCTGAGTCAAAATCTTGTCGGCCTGTGTTATTGTTATATAAATTATTTTATTGTATTCCTTATGTCTCAAAATATGATACTAATTCAGCGCCACTAGTGGCTTTCACATTCAAAAGGTTTACAAAAATATTTATTATAACGCTAGCAGTAAGAGCTAATTATAAATCGTTTACAGAAAAAGTTCTGCATTTTTAAATTATATCAATAAAAATCAAAGTCTTAAACGAATTTAGCTGAATCTTAATGCTTGTACGATTTTTGTGTAAATTTATATACTACGTACGTAGTCCCTAGAAACGCGCGCCGAAATGTTTTTTCCCGGCTGTGGTAATATTTTTCGCAATAAGAATTAATTATTTACAGATTTTAATATGTCATTTAACATTATTAAAATCGTTTCGAAGATGCAAATAAGCATAAAAAATTTTAAATTGCTAGTCAATTTAACTCGTAATATTACTGCGGTAGTTTAGTAGAGTTAGCGTTTCAAGATCGGAAAAGCATTAAGATCCAGCTAGACCGTTTAAGGCTTTGATTTCTATAGTTTGTATTATCACATATATACGGTCCTATAATATATTATATTGTTTACATCAATAAAGCCTATCAGATAAATAAAGCATTTTAATAACTAATATTCTTTCAAGTCGCGATTATTTATTTAAAAAAATTCACTTGACCACATAGTCTTTTCGATTCGATCAGGTTCAAGGACAAATGTAAACGATGATAAAGATTTGTCACTACATTATCGTAAGAATATCGTGCTTTTTGATGACACACGAGGTATGGTGGCACCTAAGATTGGACATTCCGACCAAAACGCAAAGAACTAATTGCCGTACCTTCATCCTCGCGACCACCGCATTCCCGGAATGTTTGCTCGTGGCGATACGCGTATAAAATGCTTTCACAATCGTTCCTTGCATTCTCCAGTCATAACTAGAGATAGATGGCTTTTTATCTACTTTGACAAATTGTCCCGTTCTATCATTTTTATCTATCTCTTTTTCCTACTTTATCTCTTCTATTCACAATGAACTTTGGTATCATAAGAAACGACGCAAGACATCGTGACAACGTATAGAATTTGCGCCCACTTGTTAAAATAATTTAAAAAAAATCTTTTTAAAGAAACAATTTATGTAGGCTAACTGTTTGTATGTCAAATGATCTGTTCATTCAAATTTAATAATTTAGTACAGCTAAAAATTTCACTAATTCAGCAAATCTATACAGTCGTAATATACGGATAATGAGTTTTCTATGTTAAAGTAGCAAGTCGACAGCTGAATTAGCAATTTGTTAAACCATCAAATCTTCTTAATTATTGAATTATCGCAGTAAGTTATAGCTTTGTTGTACCACCTAATCTATTTTTTTTCCATGTTAATTAGTTATTTGTTTAGTTAATTAGTTTAGCTATTTAGAAGAACGCATATATTGTTCCTCCTTCACAAGATTTTCATCGTACGTTATCAACAAACGCGATTCTGCTATTAAAACGTGGACGGAATTAATTACGGAACCGTATCGGATTAACACAGATTGCCGACTGCGCCGTGCATTACCGCGCGCCGCGACAAGACAAAGAGAAGTTACTAATTTCGAACAAGTCTATATTTGGGGTCCCTCGCGTGTGCGCCTCGCCATCGCCGCCGCCGCCGCCGCCGCCCCCTCCGCCGGGACCCCGGTGTGCTCGTCCTTTTAATATCGTCGTCGGGCCCCGGACACCATAATATGCGAGGTCCGTATACGCGGGACCAGGTCCCGGGCCCCAGTGCTTGTCGGCCGTGGTATAGGATATAGGTACTGGGGCCTTAACCGTCGCTCCGGTCGCTAAGGCTAAGCGTGTATACATGTTCGGTGCATAAATAAGGAGCGCAGCTCGGGAGGCATTAAATCACGCGCGAGGATCGCGTGTGTGCGGACGGGATGGGGCAAGAGGTGGAAAGTACGGGGAGAGAAAAACGAACAGAAAGGAAAGGAGTAGAAAGAACGAGGAAAGGAGAAACGGAGGCGGGATAAGGATGAGGGAGGAGCGCGGGTGCGACGCGCGGATAACCCGAACCACCGGATCCATCCGTGCGGGATGCATCCTCACGGATTCGCGGCGCTACGTCCGCGCGCGGGCACGCACCCCCGCCGAGCCAATATGCCCCTTGCCATCAACCGTTGCCCACCTTCTTGAGTAGTCCCGCGATTATGCTGAGAGGTAACCGTGCGGACGGCGCGACGGACACGTAGCGGCCACGACCATGTCTTGGAGTCCTCTTTCGGGGATACGCAAAGTGATGCACCGCAGGCATCGCAATTAAATTGTTACGCGATCGAATCCTGTCGCGAATTGCGTTGACTTCCGATAACTTCCGGTGGCTTTGCTCTTTCTTCACTTTCCTTAGCAGGTTAATTTTATCGATATAAATGACAGATGAAGAAATGGGTCTCCCCATTATTTAAAGAATACGTTTCAAAATGATGGCATCAATAAAGATAATTAAAAAAAGTTCAGCATATACTAATCTTTTGCGTGATTATTTTGTTACAATTTTTTTTCTTTACGCAGGCATAAAAGAATTGATGAGATAAAGTAATTAGAAATTTAACACATTGAATGATTCTATAAACTTTCTTGTATATTTCCAAAAATGAATAAAAAGACTATAACACTGGAACTTCATAGTTCATCTGCTTATACATGTGTAAAAGATATCTTAAGTCATGTGTTTACACTCCTAGTCTCTCATCATACCACATAAATAATTTGTATAACATGAACATCGTACAGGTACAGGAATTTTTAAAGAATACTCAACGATGACGAGGGTTGGAAAATTTCGACGCAGTAGTGGCGGGATCAAGACAGACTGGTAGGTACATGGTAGGTACATTAGGGGTAAGGAAGTTCTTGAGGTAAACGCAGAACTCAATCCGCGAGCGCCGTCCGAATCCCGTAACGAGACGGCCGCGCAAAGTGGAGAAGAAGAAAAAAACGGAGGTAGACCCGAACGGTATCCAAAAACGCCTCGTGCAATCTATCACGCGCAAAGAGCGCAGCAAGAAGCGAAGTTAGGAATGTTAATGTGGGCAGCAGGAGCAGGCAGTCGGTGCGCATGCGCCACCCCCCGCGGAGCCAATCACCGCCCGAGAAATGGTAGCTGCGCCCGAGTCAGCTCCTCGCGAGCACCATAAGCCCGGGAAGATGGAAGAAGAATCGCACGGCTCCTCTTCGCGTTCTCTCTTCTCCTCCTTCTCTTCTGCCCTTCAGTCTCCTTCTCCTTCCATTTCGACATTGGATAAAACGCGGAGGAGGGAGGCGTGGAAACGAGGCAACAGCGAGAAAGAGCGAGAGTAATGAGAGAGGAGAGAGGAGAGCCCGACTGTGGAAGCCCGGACGCCGATGAGGAGGACCTGTAGAAGGAGGAAGAGGCTGATTGCGTCCGGGGCGCGTAAATCTTGTTGATGGAAATTGTTCGCGGACCTTCAGTTTGTTCGGCGATTACATCCTGCGGTGAACGCGTTCGCCGGTAGCGGGGCCTCCTCTCTCGCTCTCTCTCTCTCTCTCTCTTTCTCTCTCCCTCTCTGTTTTTCCTACTCCTATCCTCTCTTTCTATCGTTCCCGTTCCCTATGCCTATCCGTCCTCCGGAGGACCTCTTTCTTCACGGACGCCGAGATTAATGAGCGCACCGCTCGGTACTTTTAATTCCGAAGAGCGAGTGCAAATAAGTACCGCCATCCGTCTTGCCCGCCAATTACCACCGGGCAGAGAGAGCCCTGTGCTCTCTCTTTGTCTCCTGTACTCTCATTTTAGTTTCCTCCGCCGCCGTATCTCTTTCTCTTTCTGTTTCTTCTGCCTATCCGCGTCTTTACGCAACGAGTACTCGTCGCATTTGGTATTTGTGCCGAAGAGATTTCTAGTCGCGTAAGTTCGAAAGGATCTCGCGAGGGGCTGATGGATACCGAGTACGTCGGTAACTGGTAGCACGTAATGAAGATGCCGTCCTGCGCGCCGGCGACTTTTTTCCTTAACCTCGTTCCTTTATCCTCTTTTCTTCTTCGGATTTTAATTCGCACATCACGCGCATTAACTTCAACGTATGTTACTCACGGTGCGTATATTCCGATTTGCGTCTCGCCGAGTAACGAATGCGTTGAATTTGCGAACGTGTAGCGCGCGCGTGAATGTTTCTCTTCGGGGACGAGGAGTACGGATAACGGAGAGAAAAGATTCTCACGCGATGCCCTTACGCGAGTAGTGGAGCACGTACGAACTTCGTTAACTCTCAAGTTTATTAACTCTCACGCTATAGCGTAGGGATATAACGTATAGCTTTATTCGCCCAAACGACAGGAATATCTTCTAAATATAAAAACACGATACGATTACCTGTCGAACCTATCTCGCGAACGATTCTTCTGATGCAGAATGCTATTCATCGACAAAAAAATGGCAAACGGAATTTGATAAAAGATCCCTCACCAATCACATAAAAAAGTGGTTCCATAGCCAAATTAACTGAAACTATGATATTTGGTAGTTTATAAAAGATGCTGATTATACTAAGAAAAAGATACTTAAAAGTTTATTTGTGGGATATATCTTTATTTCACTGAAATAAATCCCTATTTAAACACGACGAAATAAAATTTAATTTATTTCTAGCAAATAAATATAAACCATGTATTTTATTTGTTTACAGTTAATGAGATATATATTTCATTATCACAGTAAAATTTTTTTGCAATCAATAAATATTGGAGGAAATCCACATATATGATATTAAATTAGTGATATTTAATTAAATAGGAAACGTCACATAATATATATCTGAAAATAATTTTGTAAGAATCTTAAACATAACTATCTAATTGTTTTGATAAATTTTTTAATTCTTCAGCAAAATTGCTCTTTCATGATGATCGTTTCGGTCCGATTAGACCTAAAATAACAATTATCAAATGGTGCTACGACAAAATCTGTCCACTTTTGATGGTTGTACTTAGGAGACTTTTGATCAGCATCTCTATGAAGCTACAAAATATTAGTTTCAGCCAATTTGACTAAAATCATTTTTTCCATTTAATTAGTGGTCCTTTTTACTCGAATATTTGGATTCAAGACTTATCGCCGAGGAGAATAATCAACGAGACTGCATTCGCTGCGCGATATTCAGAGACAATGTTTTATGTATATATATGCGTTCTGATTTAATCTCGAAGTTTATTGCAATTCCAAACTTGGTTTCCGAGTAACCGTCATACAGCCGATGATCAAATGATACGTTACACCCACGTCCGAAACTGTCTATAGACGCGAACGCACGCAGTCTCATATACCGCACGAGGATCCCAAATTAGAGGAATGTCTGATTTACATCTCGAGATATCTCGGATGAAGCTATAAATAATTTCGGTGGTGGAATGTTAATGCGACCCTAGGCCAGAAAGGACTGAGCGAATGGTCCGCGGACCTCCAGTCCGCGCTCGACGTCCAGTCAAATTGGAAATACTACTACCATCACCAATCCGTTGTTCCCCTTCACAAAAACAGCGATGAAAACAGTTCACGTTAATCTCACATACAACGATCGAATACATATTAATAGTCTGAATCACACGGTCGGTTGTCGCGTTGGTAAACACAATTTAATTGATTCACTGCCTTTTTCAAAGAAAGATTAAAAGGATCGTTTCATCGTGAGTAATTATGTGAATTAATGACGCTCTTAAATATATCTTTTTGTAACGTAACGTTTGATGAACAGTGAATTACTTGAATATCGCTAGAAATCGCCCTTCCTGAGAATTCCGTTGTGCGACTTATACACGATGTATCTTATACCGCGGCGATAGGTGAAGATAACGAGAGAGATGTACGGGATGCACGAAGGCTGAGACAGGGATAGAATGAAGTGTTGGGGACACACGAGGGTACGGGGAGGAGACATGGCGTAGAGCAGGACGGAGGGAGAGTCGAGCTGTCAGAGGCAGAGACGTTCTGGGATGGCCCCCATCCTAGTCCTCGCTCTCGTCGTCCTCCTCGTCTGTAATCGTGGGGGCGGTAACGTAGTCCTGTGCCCGACAGGATCACATCGCCACGCCGCTACTGTACCTATATACCTACGTACGTACAGCACAACGCGTGGCGTTGCCCTGCCTGGCAGGCAAGTAACGCGGACTGCCAATCTCGACCGCCTAACGCAAAATCAAGTCGGAGATTGTCCCATTGTATAACCTGGCGCTCCTCGCTTGCCCGCCTTCGAGAAGCTTGTGAGATAACTGTCGACCTCGTGCGCAGTTACACGCTTCCATCCCAAAGGCGTGGAGGTGAAATGGATGATAACGCATAATAAATTATTACGACGTGCGATAATTGATGACTAGATTGAGCAATATTGTATCAAATACAATACAAAAAAAAACTATTTTTCTAAAGTACCTATAAAAATTTAGCTAGATACAAAGCTGAAAATAATTTTGTTAAATAATTATATAAGACATTCAAGCTGTTTGCTAGAATGTCAACACTTTTTGCAGCATTATCCATTACGCTTTAGCGTCCCACATAATTATTGTGATATCCAATAAAATTATTCTCAGATTTATCTTATTTTCAGATCTAGCTAAATTTTCAGATACTTCAGCAAAATCATTCTTTCCGCAAAAAAAGAGTGATGATAAATAGATCAAAGGAAAAGCAAAAAAAAAACGGAATGTCTAAAATCTAATGTTATATAAAATATACAACTGATTTAATATATACACACAACACATCGAGTTGCCTATGTCAGTATTCGTGAGATAGACCGGCGATTAAAGCGATTAATCCGACAAGTAGTTAATTTTGCTGTATGACTTAGTCATCGCGTCCCCCAAGAACATCCACAAGTAACAACTTTCTTCATGGAGTATGACATATACGCTGTGATTACTGGATGAAACAGAATACGGGACGCAATCGATCACGACATTAGAGATATCGTCGAGAGTAACCTGATCTGCGGGGTAAGATAAATAATAAGCTCACCGACAATGTATGGTGAGAGGGTCAAGAAATACTTGGCATCTAGTATCTTCTCTATTATTTATAAGGAATTATTTTTTAGAAAGCCCGATATAACTAAATAATATTATAATGACAATTATAGAAAAATACTATTTATATTACATATAATATATAATTCATTTAAAAGTATAGGAAATAAAGTATTTTTATACCTTAATTTGTGATTTAATCGAACCACTTCACGATCAATGTAAGAATAACTAGGATAAATTTATTCATATTATCAATTTAAATTTACAATACATACAGAGCCATTCATGTGATTCAAGTGAAGGTAAATCGATATTGTCCTCTCAGAATTCATATGGATTCGCGTTTAATTCGACCATATTTTTCAACGACGTGTGCAGAGTTAAATCATACGGGATTAAAACGAAAGGTAACCAATCCGTGTCGAAACACAGCGATTCTTGCGCCGCAATTTCGCACGCATTCGATCGATCGATCGCGCTTTTCCTCGCTCGCAATCTCAACGCGAAATTAATAGGTCTTCTCCATGTGGAACGAGCACTTTGTGAGATCCCTTGGATTTCAGAACGGGTAATATTCCAAGCTACAAGGAAAAAGAAAAGGACAAAGCGCGGACGCGAAAAAGAAGAAGAAGAAGTCGCATATGCTGTATCTCCTCGAGTTCGGAGTCCGTCGAGACGAAGCCCGCTATAATTTCAGCATCGATCATTCGCGAAGCGCCGGTCTCCCGCGCAAAAGCGTCGACGAGTCACAGTAAAACCTACACGCGCGGCATTACAAAAAGAGTTACCGTACCAAGAACACGGAATACTTTATTCATTTGAACAGGGGTTGGCACAGGGGAAGGGCTCGAAGGGTGTGTCGGGGCGCAGTCATGTTTCGACGATAGAGTGTATAGAGAGATGCCAATAAATATGTCCCCATCGGACATGCAATATGTATGCCGATGTCTGCCAATCCGCGGATAAGACTCGCGGACCCAATTCACCACGACTTGTCTCCGTTTCTTCCTCTTCATCTTTTTCTTCGTCTTCTTCTCGTTCCCGAGGCCCGACGTCGTCGACGCTGCAAAAAAGGCCCCGGCTTACGCGCGAGCGATCTGATGGACGTATTGAGACGAGATGTACCGCCACGACGATGATAATCAATACTATGCAGGGTTCTTAAGTCGAATCTTGGTGGTCAGATGTTTACACGGAGGTTCTGCGTTATCCCGTGTCACTTGACGCATGTCCGCGGTACTATACTGACAGCACAGGATCTTTTTATCAATTTTAATCCCTAATATATACAATGATTTTCCAGTCATTTATTACACACGATGGGTCATTCGTGTCCCAAATTAATTTTCATCACTTTAATAAATATTCAAAAATTATATATATATATTAAGTGATTCTTTAACATATTTAGAAAATATATTAAAGTTGCATATTCAAAAAAATTATATATAAACGTTATAATTACGTAAGATCTCTAGTTTAAAAAAAAAGAAATGTACACGACACGAATAACTCGAGTGTACGTGTATTAAGGGTATATAAGTATTATATAAAATTATCATGTTGTCAGAACGCGCGCGACTTTGATCTAGTCTATTTTTTCGGTATAAGAACTTTTTGGAGAAACAATTGGCATTACATATTTGCAAGTGGAATTAATTTTATCGTAATTAAACTAATAAAGCAGATATTCCATACAACACACAGATTATTCCAGCAATATTGCAATAATATTATTAATAACGTTACAGCAACAATGCTGCAAGCTTCTATACTATATACATAAGTATGTAGAAAAAAACGTTTTTAAAACATTTTTTAATCATATATCAATTTAGAAAGAAACGATCAAGTGTAAACGTGGAACTAAATTAGCGGCTTGTAAGGTTGTATATGTCAAGCGGAAGAGTCTGACTTACAAAGACAAAGCAATATTTAAATGAGTTGCGTGAGAAAGAGAGAGAGAGAGAGAGAGAGAGAGAGAGAGAGAGAGACTGGTATACCAAAGTTGAGTCTCTTTTTGTCGCGGGTGAAAGGAAGACGATCGACTCATCGGGTGGTCGCTGATCGCGACGGATAGACGTCCGATCTGGCAGCAAAACATTCGCTGATCTGGCGTATTAACGATCTCATCAATAAAGCTTTCCTTCGTATCCACATAGACGATCCTGAGGCCCCAAAAACATGACGCGAGTCGATGAACCCTCCCTCCCGGTATCACGCAAAAAAAATCGCCAATTTGTTGAATGCATTGGCCATAATTCTACGACAAAAACCAGCATTTCGTATGCGTCGGGCCTGAAGGACCGAGTATACACGTCGGTACAAATGTCGTGTACAAATGTCGAATCAGACAAGATCCTCTTTTTCGGCTGACATCCATCGGAATTGGTATACGTCACGTGTACCAACTGCGAGATAGAATAAAAGAGACTTTTTGTAGATTTCTTGATGACAAAAAGTCATTCAGAAAAATCCTCATTGCAATAATCACTGCTAATATCCATATTACCATAATTTTAATTTCTGGGACTGTCCGTTTCTACCAATGTAGATTTATTTCGGTTTACTTACTTAACGAATACTATACCAAATATTTGTAATTAGTTTTTAAACGAAAAGTTTGAGAAATTATAATTATCCGTATTTAAGTGTTTGATACATCTTTATTCAATTTATATTTGTTTACGTGGACAATTTAGATATTACTCTAAGTGACAGTTTATCTTATTGAGTAGTACAACTATATAGTTACATAATTTTCTAATAAAATCTTAACATTTTATTTTTATAGCTTCCATCCGGGATTGAATTTTTAAATTCAAATTTGTTATAGTTTCCATCCGGGGTTAAATTTTCGAATTCAAATGGAATTGAGTCCATGATGTCACGTCTTTTTCTACCTCCTGCAGTGGTTGCTGCTGTGGTGGTGGTAGTGGTGGTGGTTGTTTTATGGCATCGGCGTTTACAACAACACTTCTTACATTTCTTTTGTTTAATAATAAAAAAAGATTCCTTTGCACAGAACAGAGAACGTCGTTATTTTTCAAAAATTTATCAATAAATGGTTATGTTTGAATTAAGACTTACGGATTCCTGGAACATGGCACACACCACGATCGTCAAGATCAAGAACACCACTGATAGTCTCATATTGCAATCTTGTGCTGCTAATGTTTGCACTGTGAATACTCGCGTCGTAGTAGCGATATTTATACTGTGCCGCTGAATAACAATTTATTTGTTAAGCATTGACAATGAATATGGTATACATCTGTTTTGCCATTTGTCATAGCTCACTGTCAAGTATATTCCGTATAACGAGAATAATAACAAAGTATCAATATGTTCCGCATTCTCTTAGGCATATGTTTCTGATATGAAACAATTGTTATACTCAATGGTCGCATTAAGCTACATGCAAATATTGCTATACCATTTTTTTTTATGTACTTATAATAGTTTTAAATCATTTATATATATATACTATATACATATATATACAGTATTTTATTTAATTTATCATGGTGTCCAGCAAAATCTGGCTAGTCAATTCAAGGATAATTCCAGAATATTCCAGATAAAAATCCTGGCTTTTCCAGGATTTATCCCATCGATTAATTTTCATTATTTAATTAATTTTCATCGATTTGCACATTATTATTATATATACTTTATATTTAAGTTAGAATTCTATAGGAATAAATTAAATTACTAACAAACTTGAAACAATATTATTTATTGCTTTATAAATAATATCAAACATTCCGTTCAACACAAACAATTTGTCTACTATCTATGTTCTATTTTAAACATTAAATTCAAGTTTCTCATTTTCTATTCGTAACTTATTGCATCTTTAACCAGGCGTGAGCTAGGTGGCAAAGTATCTAAAAGTATCTAAATCTAAAAGTACTTCATAAGACACCACGGATCTCCCACTAAATAAAAACCAGAAAAAAATATTCAGAATTATAAGAAAATTATGTTTATTAAAATTTTAATCAAATTAGTAACAATTTTAAACGTTAAGAGATCAATGTGTCGGATGTGACATACCCGACCTAGCTCACGCCTGGTTAAAGGAGGATTTATACCCAAACACAATTTTTGTTCTTATTTTTTCTTTTTCCACGCTCTGATTCTTTTTAGACAGAATGATAAATTCCAGGCAAGTCCTGAAATTTCAGGGGTTTTCCAGGAAATTTCAGAGAATATATAAAATTCCAGTATAATTCCAAGATCCAAGGATATTCAAGGACCGCTGGACACCATGTTTTCCGCACAAACTTCAGTATTCTGCAATGCCGATAACAATTTAATCTCCCAAGTGAGAATTCAGACGGTAGATCAGAATTCAATTCTGACGAAGTACCGATTCTGTACCGAAAAATAAGTTTCCTATTTCAATACTGGATCAGTATTTAAAAAACAATGATATGGTACTACACTGAAAACAATGCATGTAATTTTACATGGAAATTACATGTTTGTGACTGGAAAATTACTTAAATTACATAAATATGATTAAAAATTTACTGGAAATTATAAATTTCCAATCATATTTCGGTAATTTTCCAGTCATAGACATGTAATTTATGTAAAATTACATGTATTTTTTTCAGTGTAGTCCAATGTATTCATCAATATTGAATAGTAGTATTGATCCAGTACATTTTCAGTACATTTTCGGTGTTTCTATACTGAAATTATCCAAATTCAATGTATCAGATGTCCATATTGAGCAGGGACCCGGACCGAAAGGTTTTTTCGATTCGGTTCCGGTTCCGGTTTAATAAAATATCAAATAAATGTTCCGGCTTCAGTTTCGGTCTTTTTTTATCAGTAAAGAAAACCGAAACCGTAAAAATTACGGTTTTTTAACGGTTCTTTTCGGTTCTACTTACTTTATTTTATTTATTCCTTAAATTTGTTCTATTAAAAAGGAAGAGAGGGAGAGAAGAGGGGGAGAGAGGGAGAGGGGGCGAGGGGGGGAGAGAGAGCGTGCTCATCCGTTCAATCTAGAGAGCCTAGTCGAAAAGAGGCATCAATTGATCACGTGACTCTGAATAAAAATTACGTAAACATTATTTTAGGCATATTTCTCTCATGTCAGTCCTTTCTTACAACTTATTTCTTATGGATAGATCTTACTTATTACATAAAGTCTACATATATATTCTTGAATTTTTCATGATTTAGAATAAATTCTTGTAACATGTTGGTGAGGAAGATCTAAGTAAAAGAAATGCTAATATCTTAAAAAAAGTTCACATTAAATATGTCTTGCAATCCCGCCAGATTTCTTATATCATATGAGGTGTTGAAGGTATTTACATTCTGGTTATTAAGAGAGGTAGTGATGGTAATACTGGATTGAATATTGGTGATTTGAACGAAGAAACGGGCAGAACAAAGATTAAGAACAAGGACAAAGATTAAAAATTAAGAGCTGAAAAAAGAACCGAAAAAAACCATAAAATTTTACCAATTCGGTTACGGTTTCGGTATTATAAACTATACAAAATTTGGATACGATTTCGGTTTCAGTTCCGAAACGGTTTTCGGTTCCGATTTCGGTTCTGTCCGGGTCCCTAGTATTGAGACAGCATACTGCCAATATATTTGTATCTGTATTTAGTAGTCATTCCGTACTGTAATAATATGGTATTATAAGTCTTGATCCATTACTATTATTCCAATATTCCTTTAGTATCACATCTGTTCTGACATATAAAAATTGGACCTGTAACCTCGCCGATAGTCAATTCCTACTAGGACTTTTATTATATTTATTATATATATATATATTTAAAGAAAAACAAAAATTTAAAAACATGACCTAACAAATGTCTGTTCGTCTTTTTTTTAGAATTTTTAAAGTCCGTATTTTTCTCTGTAATACCGGAATACATTTGAATATACTTATCCGACGTTGTTTCCGCATGCATGCATGCATGTAACAATTACATCATATCAGCGACATATGTCTAAAAGAATGCGGAACATATTGATGCGTTGTCATTATTCTCGTTATACGAAATATATTTAACAATAAGCTACGATAAATGGCAAAACAGGTGTGTACCATATTCGTTGTCAATGCTTAACAAATAAATTGTTATTCAGCAGCACAGTATAAATGTGCTACTCGACGCAAGCATTCACAGTACAAGATTAGCAGCGCAAGATTGCAATATGAGACTATCAGTGGTGTTCTTGATCTTGACGATCGTGGTCTGTGCCATGTTGCAGGAATCCGTAAGTCTTAATTCAAACATGATCATTTATCGATGAATTTCCGAAAAGTAACGACATTCTCTATTCTGTGGGAAGGAATCCATCTTTTTCAAAATATCAAAGCGGCGTAATAAGTGTTGTAAACGCCGATGCCGTAAAACGACCACCACCACCACTACCACCACCACAGCAGCAACCACTGCAAGCGGTAGAAAAAGACGCGACGTCATGGACTCAATTCCATTTGAATTTGAAAATTTAATCCAAGCTGGAAACTATAACAAATTTGGATTTGAAAATTCAACTGCAGATGGAAACTATGATAAAATGTCAAGAGTTTATTAGAAAATTATATAACTGTAGTTGCACTACTCAATAAGATAAACTGTCACTTAGAGTAGTATCTAAATTGTCCACGTAAGCAAATCTAAATTGAATAGCAATAAAAATGTATCAAATGCTTAATATTGATAAATATAATTTCTCAAACCTTTCACTAAAAAACTAATTACAAATATTTGTACACTGTTGGAAAAAATGTGTCAAATTTAACATAAATCGCACGTCCCAAATGGTTCATATCAATTTTTAAGTTAATTTAACACAAGATGAATATGTTAAGTTATATATAAATATTATGTAAGAGAATAAATACAAAAAAGTAATATCGTCACGATTTGTAAACAAACCGTGAAAGCATTTTTTTTTTCAGAAAATTAACATTTATAATATGTTAAATCAACCCACATTTTATTCATTCATCTTAGAATTTACGTTTTAGGACACTATTTTTATGGTATTTCACTTATTCATACACTCTAAATTTTTGAGAGTGAAATTTCACTCCATGAAAAGTGATAGTTGCGCCAGTTCGGTAAGAGTAAATTTTCACTCCTTAAGGAATAAATTTCCTAAAAGGGATCAACTTTAATGATTAATATCTCGCTTCGTGAGGCAGAGCAATGCTTTTTTTCTGCCAGATTCGTTCGTTTTGTGCAAAAACGTGCCAAATGAGCCTAATTTCGTCAAGATACGATGTAGGAGGGCTAAACTTAATATTTACTTTCAGTTTCTCTTCTCAGAGAGCGAAATTATTCACTCTCTACAGATATCGAAATTTGACTCTCGTTTAAAGTGATTCTTCACTCTCTAAGGCCCAGTTTCACAACTGACGGTTAACTCTTAACCGAGGTTCAACTTATTCATTATCTCTTTTCAATTTTAGAATTGGAAAAAGATGAGAAATAAGTTGAACCTCGGTTAAGAGTTAACCGTGAGTTGTGAAACTGGGCCTAAGAGTGATTCTTCACTCTCTAAGAATGAAAATTTTACTCCTACCGGACTTCGAGAGTAAAATTTCACTCTGAAAAATTTAGAGTGCGAATTCTGTCATTTTGATACTAAGAAATGTTAAATATCAATTTAACACAAAATCTTTAAATAACGTAATCAGATTATGTTGAATTAACACTCGAATATGTTAAAAAATTTAACACAAATTGTTAACAAGAACATGAGTGGACGTTTCCAACACAAATACACAATTTTTTTACTGTGTACATGTTTAGATCTTCACATTGATGCGCTCGAACTGGTTAATTGACGCTAGACAGATGCATACTTGCTTTTACCGTTCTGTTAACCGTATCAATTCTACGCGCTCGGCTACGCAAACAAACCACGTATTTTCGGATGTTGACTCAGTGTGGAAATGTACATCGAAGAAATATTTGCCTTGATTCCATATACCTACTCGATGTATCTTGAATACAGGATTTCTTCATAATAAGGATTTTCTCTTCATACTATTTTTTTTTAGATTTGATTAATTAGAAAAGTGAAATCGTTGTAATTATTGTCTTCTACATTACTATAAACGGTAAGATTTTTAGATCAGAGTGATTACTCCAAATTGCTTCTATTTACTTTTATACTTCTATTCAAAATACTTGAGCGGTCTATTGTATCAGTAATTCACAGACGTAAAAATATGAGCAATTATAATTCTAAATGATCATAACATCCGACTCCGTTTACATCTAATAAGACACTGAATAACTACCCCACAATACTTAATGTTTATGCATAATCCACGTCGGCATACAAGTGCCTCGATTAATGCGTCCTAGATTTATTTGCTGCACAGGGGAGCGATTTTATTTCTATTCTCGGCTCGAGCTCGCGCGATTTAAGTGCAGATTTCCGGTGAGTCGCGCGAGATAACGTCATGCGAGGAGAAGTTCCGCTTCACGATCGCCCAACGAAAAGGAAACATAAAGAGGGGCTTTTCTTCCCGCGCGCGCTCGTATATCATGGTCTCGTAATAATATCTAGTCGCTTCCGATCGCAAGCACCGACGTGTAGCACCGTCACATACCACGTGCGTCGTGATAACTCTTTTCTAGAATGCTATCGCTGTTATTTATTGTTTATCGCATTTTGGATTTTGCTTCAAGAATATTTTCGAAGTTAGAAATAAGCTTTGACATACCTAACAAAAATCTATATTATAAATACATTAGATGATTTCATCTTTAACATTATATTTATTGTATTGTCAAATTAATTATACCGTATACTCTTAGGTATTATATCAATAATAAAGACAATGTTAACATATATATAGATATATCAAAATATAATATTTAAAAAATATAACATTTGAAAAATTATACATCTGCAAATATTTTTGGATAAATTCTGTAATATTATAACTATTATGCAGCCACACAAAATAAGCAGCTCATTATGCGCTTTCATAAGAACGCGTTTGATCGCACGTGCTCAAGGCGTGCTAAAGTATTCATATATTGATGCGTGCATTCATAATGTAACGCGTGGCGAGTACATTTTGCGTGGGGTACCGAAAATCCATGAACTGAATTACAGTATGGGTTCCGTTATACGACGAGGGGCTTCGTTTTTGTCCATGGGTGGTGAATTCGTTCACCAATGCAGTCTAACGTACTATCGCACAAAAAACGAATAGAGGGATCTCGAATGTTTGTATTATTTATGATAATTTTCGTATCCTTTTGCAATTACTGTGAAAATTTTTCTAAGAACAAAACATGAATTCTGAAAAAGTTGTAATATATCGCCTATTTATATAAATATTCTATTGCTTACTTTATGTTTGTACAACTTTATTAATAAGATATTGAAATTTAGAGACGAGTTCTTCACTTCAAATTATTTCGAAACTTATCATAATTTGCTTTGCGACATTACAATCAATGTTACGAGCAATATTTAAGAGCGACTCTCTCGATTAAGCCGTCATTTTACGAGACTATCACGTTTCGTAGAGGAATTAGGAAACTTTACGTTCGGTGAAAGTATCGATTAAGATTGCACACTGGACTATTTTGGCAGGATGAAAAGGGACAAGGCAAGTTAACTGACGCTCGTTACCGCTAAACTATTCTTAAACTAAACGGTTTATCACCTTAGCCTTGCTGGTAAGAACTATACAATTACCGAGTCGCTTTACCAGTTAGATTCGTACGAGAACTAAAATATGGTAAATCGTAAACTCCCGCCGTTTAAAACAAGAATCTCCTATACACAAAGACAGTCTACTATCAAATTAATTTGTGATCTGCACATCCCTCTCATCCAAATAACTATAACTTTTATTACCTAGCAGCTCTGCGATCGTTCTGAAATAGCCTCATTTGAGATAAAATGTTGCCGAGTCAATACATATAGAGACTATGAAAATATCAGAAACATATCGAGCGTGTCGTATCAATATTCATTTCACAAAAAGAATCATATCAATGCGGAATATTAAATAAAATTGTGATAAACTCTTCTGAGTAACTCCTGCTTCGTCAATATAGATTCGAGAGTGTGAATGAAAATAAACCAAGTAATGTAGCATCGGTTATATTTCTTCACGAGCGATAGCGGATGAATTCATGCGCGAAGTTGTGCGGAACGATCGGCCCACCGTATGATCATCGTATATATGGGGCGGAGAAACGAGGGATGAACGTGTCAGAAGCAGTCCCTAGGGTCTAATTATGAGTTTGTACAGAGGGTCGGTTAGTCGACTCCGCCGCGTAAGGAAAGGGCCCTATTGACTCATTGACCGAAATATCTTCATTGAGTATCTAGAATGAATTAATAGCACGTACATGCCGAGTGTAGCATAATGAACGGATACGTCTGACATTGTCAATCTGGCAAAATCTAAATAATTATAGTGACTAGGCTCGCTTTCTTATGACACATACATGCCCACTTATACAACGTGAAGACCGAAGCACGGACCTTTGCATAAAGCATAAGAAAATCAACCAATCTTTTATTTCATGAAAAGGAAAGAAATGAAGGATCTTATCTATGGTGCAGCCCCAATAGAAGGAATAAGGAATTAGAAATAAGGAATAATGATTCCAACACCCATCGGAAACCGTGTATTCCGATATATTCAATTTCTGATAGGTTGAAACCTTTATTTCTTATTCCTAATTCCTTATTCCTTCTATTGTGACTGCACCTTAATTGGTTCATTTTCTTATGTCTTATGTGTTGTGCAAGATACTGTACTCTCATCTTGATGCTGAGAAGTGGAGAAATAAAGAATTCAAAAGAATCGTCGGTTTCAGAAAGTTTTGAAACGCTATCAAATACGTCAGAATCAAGATTGAGCGATCGCGTTGCCGGATCGCGCAACCATAAATAATCCTACAGAAATCGTGGTGTCATTAAGATCTCGTCGCGCGTCGATGCTCGCACGGTGTAAGGTGCGTGTCTCGAAGAAACCGGGAAGAGCGACGACGAGGGATGAACATTGGGGCCGGGGTGTGATGAGCGGAGGTGGGGTCACGAGTCGACGGAAAGTTCGCCCCGGCAATATTTCGCGGCGTGGTCGGACAAAAGGGGACACAATGCCGAGGGCAGGATCGATTCTCCTCGCTTGAGAGAAGAGGATCGCGGACGGGAGGACCAGGCTACGCTGGTTACGTTGCACGAGAGACGCCGAGTAGACCGGCCCACATTGTTGCCGAAACGATGCTCACCGTTGGGCTTGGGGAAACAACGAGCCACCGGACTCCCGAGAGGCGTAATTAATCACTTTTTGTTGTGCAAGGTGAAGAGAAAGAGAAAGAGAGAGGGGGAAGGGAGGAGGGGGGAGGGAGGGAGGTGAGAGATTTCCGCACCGCGCGTTGGGAAGCTTTCGAGGATCGGCACCGCGAGTCGATGGCCTGGCACTGAAATTTCCGAATCAATCGATTTAAAACCACTCGTTAAATGAAGAAAAAATATTGTAAGCGTTAAATCTTAGTATTAGAATAACTATGTTCGAAAAATTCTATTATAATTTGATAAATTGTAATATACTTATTATCTTATTATCTTAATGTACATATGTGTGTGAAATTCATATTAAATTATTCGATTAAAACATATAATAATTACATATCGTATTCAACTTTAAAGCATCCTTCTATTAAAAAGTTGCAAAAATTTTGGTTTAAAACTTTTATAATTAAGATTAATTAGATTAATCAATTTCTACTAATGTCAGATACGTCTTTTAACATTTCAATTCGGAACAAGAATTTTGCTTACATATATTCCAATTAGCAAGCATATACCTGTATCTTGGATCATGCGCATTGTTAAGTTTCTTGTAAATGTGATGTAACGCAAATATTAATGTCTAATGTTAATTTTGTATGTCATGTTCTTGTTACGATATGATTGCTTGATTTGTGAGTTAATGCTTTATGTAGTGTGCAAAACTACTACATTTCGCTATTTATGTTATTTCAAGTTTACCTGTTGTCTAACTACTGGCAGGCTTGTAACAGCAGTTTTGCTGATGTCTTGTCATTTGCTTTGTATATGTATATGCATGTATTGCAATAAAGAATTATAAAGAATTATAACATATGGAATAACCATATAAATAAATATTGTAACATTATTATATTTCCTAAAATCGCTCATATAATGTCACGAACGTCATCATCAAAAAGATTTCTGACACTCGACCTTTACGAATCGCGAATAATCGTAGCGAAATATTATTCGCATGCGTTTCTCTCTCGTCGCTTCCCTTCTGTCCCACGTTCCCACGACAAAGATCAGCGACCGACAGTCGCGCGGTTCCCTCGAGAGGCCCGAGAAGCTTTTCGGCTATGATCCGGTAATTACCAATGGAGCTAGAGGTCGTTGGGGCTGTTAACGTTCGGCGGCTAATGGTATGCACGCCGGCAATAAAAAGCCTGGAACAACGGACAGAAATCAAGGGAAAAGAAAATAGACGGGTGAGGAGAACGGGTGGTAGTGGCGGCGGCGACGGAGGCCAGAGGGGGGAAGTCGGCGAACGCACGATGAGAAGAGGCTCATATGCTTGCACACATACGGCGGCTAACACCGGCGAAACAGGGCTCCGAAACGACTTTACGGGAATTACACCCGCGAAATCGGGGAGATATGGAGCCGCGAAATGCGATGTGGTCATCCGTCACTCCCGCGGCCTGCGATGTCCGCGCCTGCCTGGCCAACCCGGCTGCCTGCCGGTTCGCCCGGGCCTTCTCATCTCCTCACGCACAGGTGTTGGGTTCCCTCGCGAGAGCGGTAGAACTCAGCAACACTGGATGCATTGTCACTTGATAATGGACTCGCCAATGAGCACTCTCATGTAAAGATTAACTCCCTTGCACGTGCTACAATATACATGCTTCTCAATTTTACAGGGATCTAAAGGATGAAAACTGTATAATATCAGCGAGGTCAATTACTATAAATGCATAAAACAGTGAACAACTTTATTAAGTTTATTAAGACAACAAAAACGCAAAGATTGTAAAAATTTTTTATTTATAATATAGGAGATTAACCAGCTTGAGCATCTTACATAATTACTTTATAGTTCAATAAAATTATTTCCACATCTGTATTTAGCTAAATTTTTAGATATTTCAGCGCAAAATTGTTCCTTTCACGTTGATGTTTATTAGATGTAAAAGAGAATAATGAATAATAGGACAAATTCAAAATCTAGTACAATTTTTTATTCGAGAGTGATTGGGGAAAATGATCAGAACAAAATCACGCAGGTGGAAGGAAATGGCATTGCTCGCATTGCTCGGGATTTGATTTATGAAGCGATGACGCTTTAAATGGATGTCCCAAGCGTGGATCGTAACGCGATCTGACCACACACAACGCGTGTTCCCGACCGATATCACTCGCAATATCTCTCTCTTACGGTGTATAAAGGCCGAAATTAATGTTATTCCTAATGTCACGTGGGATTTATACGTCGAAATTATAACATATAGAGCGACCGAAAATGCGAGGATGTCGTAACGCATTTACGTACAACGTCCACGTGTAAAACAGCAAGCATCTTCCAGCAAGAGGGGAAGAGGAGAGGATTTACGTCTTTTTATAATACTGATGGCAGCGTTCTTTTTTAACTCTCACGAGAGAATGCTCTCAAGGGAGGACAACAACGAATATATCCCCGGAATTCCATTCTACATCGGCACGCATAACTCGGTGTTTCAGGCAAAAACTCATTAAGATGACCCCCACAGAGTCATCCTCCTAGACAAAACTGACAATCCTGATGATTCTGATCCTGGCAGACAGGTTGGAGCCTTCCTTACAGCGAATTCCTGGAAGAGAATCCTCCATCCTCCGCTTACCTGGACAGGTGCACGGTTTCTGCCCTACGGCAAAAGCTGGCTAGCCATACGGTGTCAGGGACGTATCCCTTGAATTATTACATTTCTCCAGGTCCAGCTTGGCAGTTGCCTAATGATACCCTTTTTTCTGAATGACACAATCTTCATACGAGTTATCGTGCAAGTCTCTACCTTTCTGTGATTCTCATTGTTTCTTAGATTTCATTTATTGCAACAACAGCATTGTATGTAACATATGTCTTTTTGTCGTATCTTTTTCTTATTACAATACATCTCAAATAAATGTTATCATGAAACAAAAAACCAACTACAATATTACAGATTAAAACTGAGAGAACAGGTACCTGACGTAGGTATAATATTTCTTTGGTTTATCACATTTGATTTTTTCATTTTTAGTTTAATGTCGGATAAAGTTATCCAGGAAATAACTGCATTTGTCTACATCTAATATATATTTAGTATATATCTAGTGTATATATCTAATATTGATTACTAACAGATACACACACCCAGAGAAAGGTTTCTTTGATTCAAAGAAATATGTTCCTTTGCTATACGGTTAAAACAAAAATGTCTTTGATTTAAATGTTATTTCTTTGATTTAAACATAATTTCTTTAAATCAAATAAATTTTGCTTTAACCGTATAACAAAGAAACATTTCTTTGAGTTGAAAAAACCTTTCTCTATATATACAGATGCAGCAAAATGAAATAAACTGATAGAACTAATTCAAGAGTAAAAAAATCGACTACAATGGTCTGTAAATGATTTTTCATTGTTTTGATAATGTTTTTATATTGTACGAATGCAACATAATCTATAATTTATTATTACACGGAAAGAACGGTTTTGTTAAAATATCTAAAAATTTAGCCAAATACAAGTCGGAAAAGTAATTTTTTTTTTAACCAATCAAAATGATTATTTAAGCTGTTTAAACTGATTGATAAAATGTTAAAACTTTTGCAGCATTGTCATCAACGTTTAAGCGTTCTACATAATTATTTTGATGATCCAAAAAAATCATTTTCAAATCTGTATCTATGTAAATAAATGTTTAAATACTTTATATTCTTCCCGTGTATATACATATATACATATGTAAGCTTTTCAAAAAAGTAATTTAATTTTAGAATAAGACACGGAAGACGATCAACAAAAGAAATCGTCACCCCTTAAGATGATACGATGAAAAATGTCGGTCGGTTGAATGATAAACGATCGCAAGCTCATAACCAACCGAATGATACACTCAAGAACTCATTGTCCGACTGAAATTTTCGGATGATTCCCTTCCATTGTCAGCTGCGCGGCTTCGTATTGTTGTGACGTTGCCGCGTGATAAAATAACCGAAAAAATCTTTCGCGCTCTGAGAAAAGAAGGAAAGGATGGTTGCGAGTGAGCATCGCATATATATACGCATACACCCATACACAGAATTTCGCCATGCGAGCTGGAAAACTATATACGATCAATTTGCGTGAACAGTTTACAAAGTCAAACGATAATAGCTCGAAGCAGGTTTCCTCTATTTTAATCTTCAAATCGATTCGCTGAACTATGCCCTTTCTTTCATGCTAAAAGTGAAGCAAGGTAAATGAAAATGTTCGCAGCTAAGCCATGCGATCCGTACCGAAATCCTATTCAGCAAAAGGAAGAAATCAAGAAATCACAGATGGAGTATAACACACGTAATCACAGTATAATATAAAAAAAATTCACAATATAATATAAAAAAAATCAAACTATTATATTAAATAAGTCATATAAAATTAATGACGAAAAAAAAGAGACATAAAAAGAGCGAATTTAATAAATTCAAGAAATTGCGTATTTGTTTGCGATTTCATGTCAGCTCTACAGGAATCGTGAGAATACGCCGATAGGGCTATAAATAGATACCGTTAAACATCGTCTCGATTCGTGGACATTACCAATCATCGCTCGCGCAGAACGACCGGCAACTGAACGCACATTCGGAAGTAGAAGGCGCGATCCTAGACCAGCGGCGCGTCCCGCTCGCATCCGACACCGTTCGCCCTCCTTCCTGCCGCGGTCGTCGTCATTGTTTCATTGTGTTATAAACGCATTGCGTGCGCTTAGTGCGTGGAGCGAGGGTGTATCGATTGCCCCGCCCCCTGCTGCGTAGCCATGACGACACACCCTATCCTATCTAACCCCTAGTCTAACCCCCGTACTTTCTCTCTCTCTCTCTCTCTCTCTCTCTCTCTCTCTCTCTCTCTCTCTCTCCCCTCTCTCTCCGTTTCAACCCCTCGCGCGTCAACATGGGTTCTCCTCCTTTCTCTCCATCATCGGAGCTCGAAAAGCCCTGAGTCGCGTTCTCGAGAAGGAAGACGAGTTGACAGTGGACAAGGAAGATCCTGTTGTCGGCCCGACAAAACAAGCGACCTGTCACGACCTTCTCGCACATTGAAAACACGTCATCTTTTATACGATTATGTGGATCATGCTCGCGATCTCGAGCAATGATACTTTTCACGTTGTACATCTTCATGTTTTCTAAAAGTGCCGTGTTTAGTTTCTTTAAAACTGTCTGCCCCGCAAAAAGAATCCAATATTCATCTGACATTTACAGAGACACACAAAAGATATTATATATATTTTAAAGTTTCCATACGCGAGAAAGATATATTGATTTAAAAAATATTGTATAAACATGTTTTTGTATTGATTTTCTAGGTTTTTGCTTTCTGTTGTACAATTATTATTAATGTTAATATTATTAACGTTCACACTGTTACTATTAATAATGCATTGGAACAATCGCAATGCATTCGCATGTATATTCAAGATAGATTGAAGAAAAGTAACTATTTCTTTGGAAAATAACTTGAATTTAACAGGTGTGAATAATCGTTGCCAAATTTAATTCTAAAAAATTTCTAATAAATAATATGCAATAATTGCCATATTTCTATATCATCTCTTGGCACGAAATGCTATTACTGAACAAAAAATCAAACAAATTAATTGAACTATTCAAACAGTATTTTTAAAGTAGAACTATGTATCATATCCATTTCTACCAATATAGAATACCATATAATACTAAAATATAGATTAACTTTAATCTCAGTTAAATTTACTTTTTCTCTTTCTCTAGTTCTAAGAATTAAAAAAAGATGAAGAGAAAATTAAACCGAAATTAAAGTTAATTTACATTGGTATAAATGGACATCAGACAGTTTAGAAACTAATGATCGATTCGTTTGATTGATTTTATCGAGTCAGATATTAAGAATGCAAAAATATTCATTGCAAACAGAAAATAAATAACTTTTGCTTTTCGTTAAATCTAAGCTTTATAATAGATCGAACAGTTTATTATATCTTACTTGAATAGTTTAAGCAATTTAAGGTTCGATCTTAAAACTACTACTCGTACTGTTGGCCATACAAAATTGAGAGTATATTAAGTAATCCAGAATATCACACAAATACATGTTTTAAATATCCAGAAGTTCTAAAGTAATTATGAAATAATCTATACTTATAAATTATTATGTGTTATATAACTTATAAATAAAAATAACGAAAAACTATAATGAACCAGTTGAAAGCGCAAAATTTTACCGACAAAAGAGAGGATTATGAGAATGGCGTGTCTTCTCTGGGAAAACAACAATTCCCGGAAAGTCATGGAGAGAGACAGAGTTGAGAAATTTTTAGGGCCTGGTAGATCCCGAGAGAATTCCCTAAGCCCAGTTTGTGGGTCCCGGTCGAAAGCACAATACGTCTCATTATGTTATCCGCGCATCTCTCGACACAGCCATTTATCATTCCTTCGCCCGTATACCAATATATCGATCTCCTTCTTACGTGCGTAAAACTCGAGTCCGTGTGGCGGCGGCAGCCTATCCCGTGGTACATGGTTCTCGCGCGAGTCTTTGTCTATGATGGAAGAGAGGCTCTCTCGCGCGTTGGAGGAACGTAAGAGAAACGAGACGCGGCCCGTAGAAATGGAAAATGATCATCTTGCCGATCGTGCGAACGATATCGAAACGATTTACGGATAGCGGATCGCTATCCGAAGTCCGGAGTTCCGCCGCGTGGGCCGCGTCGTTCGTAATGGACCGCAGATTTAAACAAACCCATGTCCCAAGATTTGAAAAGCGATGTAAATTATTCACGAGGAGTTATCGCACGTGTGCACTTGCAGGCAGTTACAAATAGTGTCTCAGCGCTCGTGTGATTATGCGTCATGACAGTATCTCTGTAATAAAAGGGCGAGAATCGCACGACGGGAGATTGATATGAAACACATCTTTCGAGTCGTTGTAGTAGAAATTGAACCGATTATTGAGACAATAAAGGAAACTTTCGTGCTATGCGTCGTAGTTCGAAAACGATCTTAGACATTCCTAAATTAATGATAATTGGATTTTAAGATACGAGGACTCATGTTTATGTAAAATATATGTAATCGGTATATAAATATTCCGCTTTACTGGTCTAGAGTATACACGTCAACGATCAGGTAATGTCACTCGACGAACGGAATGGGGAATAATTAGAGCTGACAGAGAAACGTACAGATAATTCGGTGCAATGTAATCCAGGCGACAGCAACGACGATCGAAACAGTTCGTTCGCGCCACTTATTATTCATGGAATCGCGCTCGCTAATGTGCCTGGTTGCTGCGTGTCCCCACACACGTGCACACGCACGCACGCATACAGACGCACGCAGTGGTTAAGCTCGCTGCGCGCGGTTACACGCACGTGGGTGGTACACGGGTATGTGCGCAAATGAGCGCCAGTGGAAGATCGCTCGACGTCGGTTCACGAATATATGTATGGGAAAGAAAAATCATCCATCACGTTCGAGGCCATCCGGAGTTGGCAGTGGTGGACGGACGATGTTTTGGGCATCGTTTCTCTATGGACGCGCGCGTCATAAAATTGATGAGCGTCTTTGACTAATTTATTACGCTGAAAAAAACGTACTGAAATTCATAATGATCGGGGTGAGACTTACTATTTTTTTTAGCCCCGTCGACGCGCACGTTTCTACCTATCGTTCCCGAGCGCAGTTACAGGTCCGATTATAAATTTTATGAATGATCGTGTAGAGCTTATTTTTTAGATTACTAACAAGGATAATGGGCCAAGTCTTTTATAAAAACATCTAACTATTGGCTCGTGTACATAAATGCCTTAAATTTTTAACGAAAATGGAGGATCAAGAGTCTCTCAGTTACGAGCAATTGAAAATTTAAGAATCTTTAAAAGCATCAGAAATCAGATTAATAAAAGGACAATGTAAACTTATTTCTTATCAAAATATTACAACCTTTAAGAGCTTTAATGTTAGTTGTTGAACAATGTTAAAAAAAATCATCGTATTATCTACTAAAAAAAATATCGACTTCAAATTGATAAAAAAATTTGCGATAATAATAACATCAAAAATTAAAACATTTTTATGTTTATATAATTTAATACTAATTAAATTATTATACTAATATTGTAAAATTACAAAAAATAACCTAATTGTCGGCTAATGAGAGTCAGCGCGAGCGAAGGTGCGCAATAAATCTTCACAAATAAAATTTGTTACTTCATGTGATGTGTTGATCTCATCTTTATTTGAAATATTGACATCTTGAACGTTTCGATTCTCTTTGGAATCTTCATCAGCAAATTTCTTAACCAAATAAAATTTCAACGATCGTCTGATGTAGAGTCACTCGCAGGTTGCCAAAACTGTAGTGTTATCCACACGATCGCCAAATCTCATCATGAAACCTTGGATAATCTATTAACATTCACATTAAACTCACATAACATTTTATAATACAATCGATGTAGCTTTGTTAAAACTTCGTCCACTCTATCTGGAGTGACGAGTATGTCTAATGTTGTAAAATTAATTCTCCCTCGAACTCTTCCGATAATACCTACAATAATACATGCAATAAGTATACATAAGTATATATATATATATATATTATATATACATGTAATAAGTTTTGCAGTGATATTTTGCGCAAAATGTTTAATTATAAGTTCACAAATTATTTTTTTCAATCTTAACAATAACATTATATGTGATTGTGTGTAAGTATTCTTCAAAATTTCAAAGTACAACTGAAATGCAAGATGGGAGTGCGGGCGTATGTTTACCAGAGATTTCATCTCTTTCCAACTACGGCGCTTAATTAATAAACTTGCGATCTTATCGAGCATAACAAGATACACATCCTCCCTTCTGCATCATGCCTGCTACTTCGTAGTTCGTGTCTTCTTCTCTTTCCCGTTACCTCGGCGTTCGCGACATTTTTTTTCTTTTCTTCCCGAAGGGGAGGCGCGATTTTTGAATCGGGCAAACGCAAGTGCTCGCAAGCGTGAAAAATGATGCAATTTTCGCGGCACGCCTCCTATAGCGCGCCTGAATCTCGCGTATAAAGGTGCCTATTAGGTATATCCACTTGGTCCCAAGGTGTACGAGGCATCACGTTGATCGTGCGCGAATCTACTGGGTGCTCCCGCAATTCGAAATGCCGCTAAATTTGTTCCGCCGCGCTTGAAATAAAACGAAAAACGAAGAAACTCGCTCGATATTGCTTTTTATCGAGATTTGTTCACGTCATATCGCGAACGTTTCGCTCCTAATGATCCATTTATATCGGCGTGTTACAGAAAAATCTACAAGGGCAAGTATGCTTTTTAGCATGGTACTTTTTTTACTAACAATAACGCTGGTGCGTAAAAAGTGAAAAATATGAATAAAACGATCAACCCTGAACCTTTTTAGACTCTTTCGCGACATATAAAGAACCATATGTTCTAAAATATCCCGAATTTATCACAGAATTGTTGAAGCGTGCTGTCTGCATATTCTACAATAATTACGTAACATTATAATGTGTAATAATAATTTCATTTGTATTCAGCATTAAGGAAAATAATTTATATTTTCGGTCTTGTTCGTAGCAGTGTAAAGAGATTCATTATACATATGTAGAAAATATAACAAATCACGTACTATATGTAATATATATGTATATACATATATACAATGCAGGTATGTATACACGTACCCACCGCAGGATCCTCTGCCATATACTAACAGTGGGACTTTATGAAAGAGACAGATGGAGGTGAGGGCGCGTTCGAACATCTGCCGGTGATGTACCCCTTGATATCGATCAATTACATCGTCGCGCATACTGGTCGGTCGAACGATAAGACAATGTCTTCACACGTGGCCTTTACACATCAACCTCATACTTTTTAAATAATAGCATGTGATTCGTTATATTCACATGATTAAAGAAAAAGGAATTACTCTTAATGTTCAATAATTTTGATAAAAATAATATCGCTCGAAGAATACACAAGTATATTCGAGACTTTTAAAAAATAATATTGTGGAATATGATAAAAGTATATAAGGATGATAAAAATCTTATATTCGGATAACGGAGATGATAAAATTTTATCTGAAAATAAATAACATACTTTGTTTCTCAAATATCTTATGTTGATTATTGAATAAAGAATAAATATACGTGAGATAAAGAACTAAAATCGAGTTTCTTCCGATAAAAAAATTCCGGTTTTTCTTCGACGCTAAAGATAGACGATCTACGAGGCGAAGGATCGAGAAATCACATGGATCGCGAGAGGCTCCACCTAAGAGAGAATCGTACTCGTCGAGTAGGCTCCTCACCTCTTCTGCTATTGGTCGATATGTGGCCCGCCATTGTTTCATTCACGCCTGTTGCACGTTTCTCGTTTATATCGTTCGGTCTCTTCTAGCCTTTACATTTCTACGAGATACCACAGTATTCAAATCCGAAAATACACTGGTGTTCAATTAACGAGGAGATCGAAGCGATCTCTTGCAGTGCAATCGCGTCAATGTGAAACTAAAACATTTCTTTTGTCTATATTCGTCTTTTCCAATTAATCTGCATTTACGATTGCTTATATGTAACTGATAACATTATTTTATATCTAAACAAACTTTATTTTTATAATGTAATCAATATAATAAGATAATAAGTGATACATTCTATTCTGGTATTTTTAATTTAGATATTGATATATTATAGAATATTCACGTATTCTTAATAATATAACATTATTATATAAAAGAGAAAGTAATTTTTAAACACATATAGCACAAAACTATTCGAAATTATAAACTGTATCTGAGAAAATAATAACTTATTTATACCGAATATAAACAAATAAAACAGTATTATTTATATATAGGCAGAATTATTATTATTATAGATTTTCATTTTTAATTACAAATTTACTATGAAAAAATATTCCTCTATCTCTCAAAAGTTACGTAAGAAATCATCCAAATAAGTAACTAGAAAAACCGATGATACAAATATATAATATTTTACAACCTGCATAATATTGAAAATACACAGAAAAAAGACTATTCTTAAATCAACCATAATATATTCATATATAAGCAAAAATATTATAATCTTGCTTCAAAGATATCAATCTTGATTTGATTAAATTTGTTTTGATGCAAGTATTACTTTGATCTTAATTCAAGACTTGCTGAATTAAAAATCTTATATCAATATAAATTCAATCAAATCAAGATCGATATCTTTGAAGCAAGATTATAATATTTTTGCTTATATATGAATATATTATGGTTGACTTAAGAATAGTCTTTTTTTCTGTGTATATTAAGAAATTTAAAAAGAAATGCAAACAATTCTCAGGCGATTTCAGAGATGGAAAAATATTTGGCGCGGTTGAAAAAATACATTTATAAGAAAGAGGTTTTGAGAGAGAGTTAAAAAGAAATTCCTCTTAATCTTAGAAAAGCTAAATCGGTAAGAATAAAGGAAATGCCCTTTCTACCAGTTCTAAGATGGTTGCTCTCTGAGAACAAATAATGTAGAGAGTCAAACGAAACTATTCAGGCAAACCGCTTGTGCATAATGCATAAAAGACCAATAACGATTTAGTAACTGATGTATAAAACAGAGCCAAAATACTAAGCAAAAATACCAAAGGAATACAGCCAAGCATCACACATATCTTGTGATGGCTGTTTTAAATCAATTTTTCATGAATGTACAAGTGAAATATAGGAATAACATACAGTCCTTAGGGATTTCCTATACGTATACATATAAAGGACCATGACACACAGAAAAATTTAAGCAGTAAAGAACTCAACCTTTTGGATTTACTATGCCCTCTTACATTCCTCTACTGTGATTAGCCGACTCACTTACTGCTTATATTTCTACTTTATGTTTTTTCTATATACCTTTCTAAAGCCTTGAAGCTTTAACATAAACAAAAAAGTAAATTTATTTTTATTAAAATTTCATACTTTTCTAATCTAAGGATAACGAGCTAACAAGTAGACCACATGATTTCATCATGATGTCATCTTTAAACAAATAATTTTTTTGCGTAAAACTATTTTTCCATAGTCCTAAAAAGGTTCACTATTTGTATATTATTAGTAATATCGCAAATTCAAATATTCTAACTAACCCGTTACTTTTATAAACTTTTCAGAACAGAGATTTTTTCACTTGGCACTATATAAAATTATTATAAAATAAAACCGGTACAGCTCACATTTGAATATATTTTCGTAAGATCGTACGGTCAGTCCTGGCAAATCGCCTGGGAAATCACCAAGACTAAAATCATTCTATCGTGTCAAAAGAAATCAGCAGCTCTACAACGAGTTGGCGACAAAGTCGCCGTCACGGATGTGAACATTCGGAAAAATCTGTTAATCTGCATGAGCAAGAAATAACAATTTCTCAACGCCAGAAAAGAATTGGAAGGACAGCAAGCTCTGTAAAGCCGGTAACCTAAAAAGGTTACGAGAAAGATTCCAAAACGAATAGCATTTACGGATGAACGAGTCCGGCGAGTCGGCATAAAGTATAAGACGTGGAAAATGTAGCAAATTCTCTAATCCTCTAAAAGGTTTTTTGAACTTATGATAAATGACGATTACTTAAGAAATTTTCTGAAAATCTGCGACAAACGATAAATTCCGAAAAAAAAAATATATTTTAATAAAACATGTCAAACTTGACGAAGCATTTAGATAAGCAAACGGATGCGAATATTTTTTCATATTGAGCATAAGGATTTTATTTCACGTGAGTGCAAACGTGAACAATTTTATCTCGTACTACATTAAATCAAATAATAATTTCTTTCTCGGTAAACATGTATGATTATTATAATATTTATAATAACGAAATAATAATTATGACGTACCGTATACGCGAATTGATATTTATACTATTATTATACAAGTTAATGCATTTATAACATTCAATAGAAGTGAGAATTAAGTATCATGTTTCACACGATATATAATTACACAACAAAGTAATATTACAGAAAAATATGCGCAATTAAAATACCTGTTTCAAAGTAAGAGAAGCCTTATAATAGTTTCAACAGTAATCATACGAACAAATGCATTCGTTTGGCGTTCGACAAATGTATATCTCCCGAAGTAAAAAAGAACAAGGCTAACAGGTTTTTGCATCATGTCTGAAACAGCGGTAGATAGATGCCCTTTTGCAGCCCTTTGCGTTTATACTGACTCAACTGAAATTATAATAGTCTCATTACAATATACTCATAAAAATGATCTATAATTCTTAAATGGTACCAATAAACTCTTTAAAACTATTTAGCTCAAAGAACCAAGTGGATAAGTAGATTATTTCAACACAGATCAATGTCCAGCATGACGGAGAGAAATAAATTTTCCCCAATTTAAATTCCTTTATACAAACGATTTGGGTGTGTAAAATCACGACTTTAAAATAAAAGAAAAATAAGCTACTCGCTTACAATTTTGTCCGAGAGCAAGCTCACCTGTCATCGGACAAACAATGGAAGACAACCGAAACGAGAGAATGAGGAGATGGTGCAAGATGGTCGAGGAGAAAAAGAGACAGCGCGTAAATAAGTGTAAAAAGGGGCAAGAAGAGAGGGGAAAACGGGATGATCGGGGGTCCACGAGAGATGGGGTTCCCTCCCCAACCTAGTGGCATCCTCTACCTCCGTCGCGGGACTATAATTTGGTCCTTGGAGTTGCCACGCCCACGCATATACATCACCCTACTATCGAGATCTCGTGAGTCAGATAAGGCTTGTCACTTTGTCGGCGTACGTATACATACGTGCACGCACACACGCGTGCGGAACGCGCGGAATAGTGGAGATGAGAATCCGGATAACAACTTTGACCGGGAAAGTAGGAGAACCTACGGACGAGGCTGCAGCCGCAGTTGATCCGAGTCAACTACACCATGTCGGGTTGAAATCGAATTCCATATTGGTACTGGTACTCGCTCGCTCGCGCGCGCGCATGCACACGTACACGTACACTGTCCTTCCTCTATATTGTACGCGTAATTAAAGGCGACTCTTCGTCGCGAGGGATAAGATGGGATAGGATAAATGCAGACCAGAAGTTATAAGATACAGTTATGGATATTTATGAAACAATACAGAGCCTCGATCACAACACAAAACACCATAGTATTGTACATAAGTATTCTAGAATTTATATTTAATTTAATTTAATTTGTAATAGACTTTTTTCATGGGAAAAGGTTTTGATCGAAAGAAATTTTACAGTCAAACGATTCAACTAGAAGATTTGTTAGCTATGTTATCGCCAAAAAGTGATTGGAAAGAAACAACACGAACGCGTAATCGGACCCTTGATTATGATCATTTCAAACCTTCTTTCGGGAATTTCGTGCATCAGTGTCGTGACAAGGAATCTCGACGCTTTTGACACGCGTTACATCCGTATAGCGGAATATCAACCTGTCAGGGATGTTGCAGGGTGTGAAACCCTGAGTGAGTAGGTATATACGCGTATACCCGCTCGAATATACGCGTATATACAACGCATAATATACCAGGTGACCCTCCTCAAACCGAACCACGCCTAGTTAGCCACCATTGTGCACTCTGAGAGTTTATGAACTGGAAACGAATAATCGCGCTCTTGACAACTTGATCGTTATGTGACTCTGGTAAATCCTACCTTCTTCGAGGAAAGTTTATCTCTTTCGGAGGCTGTGCTTGTAATATATTCTATCCAAGCTATCTTACATGAATGTAAATATACTGTAATTGATTACTCATTTGGGTGTTTTATGTAAACATATATATACGTATACATTAATAATAATTTATATTGTACATATAAATTATACATTATTCGTTTCCAGAATATTCTTTTTAAGAATAAACTTTTCGACTAAAAATTGAATCAAAAGTAAGCCTTTAACAGACTAATCCCTAAAGAATTTTGTTTTTTACTCAATATTCAGTAGCATAAATATTTTGTTTTTCACTAGTATAAATCCATATAAAAATAACGATGTAAGGAGTGCGATTGGCATTCATACTCATAATATTGAAAGGCGATCATTACTTCTCCAACTGGTTACTCGAGCTTATTTATGACGTTTCGCGATTTAATAATGCCATTGGATCTCCTGAATTATACACGATGTAATCCTACGTGTCAGGCGCCGCGATCAAATGAGAAAAGTTGTGCTGACCCACCGCAATTTTAATCCGTCGTCGAGTCACGTGCTGTCAAAGTCCCTCCATCGCCCCACCCCATCAGCGGTTGCGCGTGGAAGATCAACGTATTATCTTGCGCCAACAACGCGCGACAGCTTTTTACTATCGCGCGTTATTCGCCGCGTTCTGCAAACGTGAATTTCTCGTATATATATACGAGTGGCAAAAAGAGAGAGAATGAGAAAGTGTCCTAAGTAAATAAAATCGCGCAAATCCTGTATCCCTCGTGCAAACGCATCAGGGGCTAAACTGCTCGTTTGCGTCGTCATATTTAATTTCAAAAGTTAACTCGGCACACGTGCGCCGTTGATCTCACTCACGTCGTGTCGGACATTAATATTGCAAGTTCGATCCCCGAAAGAAAAAAAATGGAAAGAAAATTCGATTCTAACATCAATATTCAGCATTAGATTTTTGGAAATTATTATCGCTTTGAAGCAGCGGAATAATAAATGAGATATGATATAAATATATCCGGTGTGATCATTTAATTGCGGAACTACATTACGGAAAAGTACTTACGTGAGCAGTTTGGTAAATGAGTGACTTTTTAAAAGGAGATTATGGGCGGTATTCGTAGTCCGTTTTTATTTTAAGATCATCTTAAGTAGTGTATTAGTCTCTGCTACTCTCTGATTGTAAGTCCGGATCTACGATAGATGTTTTAAGTCTAAGCCGTAGGAAAATGACCAATTACAATCGAATATGAAGAGAATAATTGACTATGATTCGTCCATTTCTTATGGCTTAAGACTTAAAAATCTATTGTAGATTCAGGCTAAGTCTATTAGTCTCTGCTAACACTGCTCTCTGAGTTTATGACATCTTAAGACTGTACTTAAAGCGGTTCTAAATATAAAATCCGACCATAAATATCACTATGTTAAAAACACAACTTGCACATACTTCTTAATTTTACAGGTAAAATTCAAGCATGATATTATTGATGTTGCTCTTACAAAGGAAAAAAAATGCAGCAAGTAATGTAATCGGTGCAAATGGTATTTATGAATTAGGAAAGTTCCTGACGTATGTGAAAAGCTTCTGTCATGACTTTATTCAGGAACTTCATTTGCGTAATCTTCTAATATTAGGAAATTCTAGTTTGACAAGATTCTACGGTACTTGCATATGAGTTTCGCTACGCATATAATTTTAAAAATACTTTAAAATCCAGTGTCTTTTTTAGTACAATCCATATGTATAATATTATAAATTAGTATATAAAAAAAAATATAAGTAATAAATATTAATAATAAATCTTAAATGTTAGTAATATTTTAAGATTCAGTACCTTTAGAGCTCAGTATATTATATCCACCATATGATTATAAATTAGTAGGCATAAGTACATGTCGTTACGCATATTTTTATTTCAAGATTGGTGACTTATGGAGGAATCTACAATCTCAAGATATACAAGCAAAGCGATATCGAAGATTTAGCTTACAAATGAAAAATCGGCGTGTGGGAAAACATATTTTGCGTTCTGTATCGCGCGTAATTCAACCGTGAGTAAACCTGCGGTCTTTCCTAAAATCGTTCGTTCGGCGGAGAATCGTCGGACGTCGTTAAGTTCCCTTGACCTATGTTTGCGCGCGATCCTCCCCTGGCGAGAGGAAAAATAAAAGGAGAAAACGGGGCGATAAATAACGACGCTAAGTATCTAGGTGCGTCCGTGTAGTTACCTTCGCGCAATTATTATTCGCCCGCTGCGGCGAGACGAGAATGAGCGCGGGCGTTGTAAAACGCGTGCAAAGACGATCTTGTGCCTCCTTACCCACTCGACCGTCCTTGTTGCTCGAAGAATGCAACGCGGTGTTTTTCCAACGAGAAGACGGTCGAAGGATAAAGTTTTCGTATCCCGAAGTATAATACAATCGTGTCGAAGGTGGAGCGGTACGGATATGCCTGAAAGGTTCCCGCCCATTAAACACGAATCTGCCAAGCAAAGAGGTAACAAACTCGGCACGAGGATCACGATCCAAATCGTTTCTAAATTTCAGAAAATCATAATCCGAGATAGGCATAAATACCTAAGTTAGGTATATCTGATGCCAATTAAATGCTTTGTCGCACCGCACCGCAGGGAATTTCAATAATAATGGATTGTCGAAACGCATCAAAGATTTTTGGTTGAACGGAACTGACCAATCGAGCGATAATTTTTAACAGTCTTACGACAAATCTGTACAAAGTGACGCCATTCGTGAAACGTCAAATAACTACGACTTCGTCCGTCACGTAATACGTCTCTGACGGTTGCAAAGTGAAATCCGACGAAGGGGCACAATTGAACGATGAAGCCACTCGACCCACTTTCTTAAATAAGATCATTCGTTCTCCTTGATGCTCGCAATATTTTAAATTGGACAGTGCTCGAGCGAACGCATCGTACATGTCGATGTAATATCGGATGCTGCTGCTTTTTGCTGCAAAATAATCGACTGAGACCATAAGGTAATTTTATGGCTAGCACATTTTTTTCTGAGATTTGACGGCCGGCTATTATTTATTGCAATTTCTTAACTGTCATCGTTAAATATTCTACCAATTTCTGTTGAGAAGAGAACTCGCTGCAAATCTCTCAAATCTACATTCTGACTGTTTATGAAAAATTGCTTATTCAAAATTTGTTTATTAATTTTCTGCAGCAAAAAAAATAAACTCAAAATTCGTTAGAGTATCTGTGATTAACAAAACCAATGACATATAGTAATAAATGAAGTAATTAATAATATATTCGATATATAATGCAGAAATATACGCTGCATTCGATCGAAATAACGTTCGTTGTAATGATAAAGCGATGCATCGAAAACACATATTGTATAATCAATTATCGACACGTCCGAGGAGAACTAAAGTCTTTAAATAATTCATCCGAGACTTCGAGAATGAATCGAAGGCCGCTTGGGATCAGATGCAAATCAGATTCATTAGCGTTAAGCCAGACCGGGGGCGGATGGTAGAGTCGCCTGTACAACCCCTCAACGTAAACACTGCCAACGGCACTGCGTCAACCTCCGCTCCGTGAAGGGTTGTTATTGCGCGGTTATACCAACCCCTACTGGCATTCATCTCTTTCACGAAGTACATTTGCACTTTGTGCAAATGCTTCTTCAATTTTGGTTTACTCATGCGGAAATATTTGAAAATTGTTCTCATTCCACAGAAATTAAGTTAGAATTCATTTTTGCATTCAGTACATTATCATAAAAATAATTACTAGAAAAATTATAAATATTACGTTATACAATAAATATGTATAATGTAAACATGTTAATTATTTAAAATTCTCTATTGGTATATATTAAAGCTCAAAATGAAAAAAATAATTTGTTATTTCAAATATATGTTAAGATTATATTATGGATTATCATGTCATTTATTTAGAACAAATATAAATTATACCATTATATTTAGAATAAATAATAATTATATATTTTCGATTCATATTTGCTCCATTCTATATGTAGTCAGAGAGAAGAGTGTTAATTTATGGAAGTTGTTGCATTCAATGACTTCAAACAATGATTCAAATACCTTTACATAAAGTTCACGTAAGAGACATAAAGCAAAAAGGAATAATGAATATCAGTAAATAACAGTATGAAAAATAACACGTTATATACAATGGATAGTCATGTCTAGTATAAAATATGCGTAAGCGGCACGAAGCGATTAGTCTCCAGTAAGAGACTAATCGCAAGTTCTTTCGAAATATCAGTTCTAAATAAGCTCTTGCTCTTTAAACAATAAAAATAAAATATACCTATATATCTACATATTTCAAAAGTAAGTGATATTTTATGAACATTATGCGAATTGCACTTGTCTCTTTCGCATTCAAAGATGTTTCTCATTTGAGATTTTTACTATTGCGAATAAGAGACGTATTTCTAGGTTCATTGAAAGGACTAGATAATCGTGGCATAAAGCCCCAAAACATGTCAAAAGCCACATCGGCACTGTCAAGATGGTCGAAATCAATGATCGCGCGTAAATACTTCTGGATTGGGATCAAGTTCGGCACTTTTCCCTAGGGCGGGCCACGGGAGCACGGAGATATACCCTCGAGATTACAAGGATTACGCGGAGATTGAATCACTTCCCAGCCACCCCGCACGAATGCCTAAATGTGTCTCCGGCAAGCTGTCCCTTAATCATTGTGTCTTTACCAGAGGTCGTTATCGCGCTTCCGATCCGAAGTTATACGTGTCCCGAATTGCATATCATCAGAAAGCGCTCGTTACCACGCGCCAGACCGGTTATTATTCATGCATTATAAACTTTTCTCGATTCAATAAAAGTAAGTTTGCCTTGCATATTTTTCATCGTTTTATTTTAATGCTAATTTAGCTAAAAGGATTAACGACAATGATGTCAAAATGCACAAAATATCCTTGATTAACTACATTTAAGTCGGTATTCATAGTCGATTCTTATATATAAGATAAAATACAGTCTTAAGATGTCATGAATCAATCAGAATAATAGCATCTTAAGACATTACTTAAGATGGTCTTAAAATAAGAACGGATTATGAATCCTCCCCATAGACTTCTTTCTTTTAACATCTACCGAATTTACAATTTCATTCTAATTATTTCTGCAACATGAGAGAATTTAAATCCGATGCAACAATATTAGCAGCATTCTCTTCCACAAAAGAAAAAATGTAACAAAAAATCGTATTATATCCGCGAAGGTAGAGTAATCGCCAGAAATACGAAGAGATTCGAGAGAAGGCGAGAGAGTGGCCAAAGTTTTTCCCCTTACACCCCCATCGACGAACGATCGCGTCAATTATGTGAAACGCGCGTAATGAAAGCGCCGTCGTGAAAACCAGTTGAAAACAAACTCTGAAAGGATCTTGGCAACCCCTAATCAAGTCCCGTTTAATAATGGGGGAGGTGGCGGGCTCGGCTAATCTGACTTTGATTAAACTTTTAGCGACACCGAAAAGGGTGCCGAGCCGATAGAAACGCGTGTGCGGGGCGGCCGGCGTGTAAGTCGATTTTTATTACGTTCCGTCGCATACATTACGCGCGACGCACGGTTAATGGGTTTATCGACGCCGCGGGATTACGACAATAAAGTTTTCCGATGCGCCGAAAACCACATCCCTCGATCCGTCACGTTCATCACGGTCTTTCGCGTTTGTTTGTGCATTAAAGAGAATCTCTCTCTTCGCGTTTAATATTTAATAATATACACGTCGAGGTGAGACATTCGTTTCTTTATAATTGTCGTTTGCAAAAAATTATTTATTGCCAGTCAACGTTCAAATTTTAATAACGTAAAGGCTGCAGTATAGACTTTTGTATAACGCGTTGGGATCTGAGCACAAGAATTGTCATAACACTTACTTTGACTTAAGTGCCGTGTCTCCAAGAGACGGCAATAAAGTCGTATCATACGCCAAATCTTATGCGTTACTTACATCTACAACTTAAGTCTCAAAGTAAATGTTACAATTTTTGTGCTCAGACCCTAAGTCCCAAAATACAATAGGTGTAGTAAGTCTTAAGGAATCAATCAATTAGCCTGGATCTACAACAGGTGTTTTAAGCCTTAAGCCATAAGAAATTGATCAATTACAATCGAATGCGAAGAGTCCATTTCTTATGGCTTAAGGCTTAAAAATCTATTGTAGATCCGGGCTTACAGTCGAATGTGAGAAGAATATTCGACTATGATTGGTCAATTTCTTAAGATTCAAGGCTTAGTCCGGATCTACAATGGGTTTTTAAGCCTTAAGCCAGAAGAAATGGACGAATTATAGTGATTAGTGAATCATTCTCCTGTTCGACTGTGTGATTGATCAATTTCTTATGGCTTAAAACATTTATTGTAGATTCAGACTTAACTTTTTATTTTATGTCGTCCGAGATAAAAGTTAACGAACTTCGGAAGAAACAGGAAACACGTAGCAAAAAATGTAATTGTCGATAAAACGGTTGCAACGAGGGAAAAAAGCAGGAGATAAAAAGCAAGAAACAGGAAACAAAGAACACATTGTAGAATAGGCTTTAAGGATTAATGGCTATTCTACAATGTGCTTTTTATTGCCTGTTTCTTGCTGTTTGTCTCTTGCCTTCTTGATCAAAAAGGCAAGAGACAAACAGAGACAAACAACAAGAAACAGGAAACAAAAAATACATTGTAGAATAGCCATAATATCTACAGTGTTTCGGGGCTAACGCATAATGTCCTTTTCCACCAATGTAGATTAATTTTAATTTCGGTTCAACTTACTCTTCGTCTTTTTCTAATTCTAAAGATTAAAAAAAGACGAAGAGTAAGTTGAACCGAGATTAAAGTTAATCTACGTTGGTGGAAATGGACATAAGAGAATCAACCGATTAGAATCCTTTATTTGGAAAAGAAAGACTGATTAATTAATTCTCTTATGGGCTTTCTAAAATAAGCTATTACTTAAGTTTTAAGTCTTAATCATAAGAAATTAACCATAAATAGAAAGAAAAGATTCTAAATGCAAAAGAATATAAAGGCGATTGACCGACGCTGGCTTGTTAAATATTTCCTATGTTAAATAGCAATCTCAGCTACATCGTCCATTATAAATATAATCATAACATACATATTGTTAATTCGTGTTTTGCATCATCCTTCCTCTTTACGCGATCAAACACAGCATTCTAATTTATACGAGGGTAAACATTACTATGCCATTGCCAATGTAGTCATTTTCTAAACACGTGAAAAGTATCACTCACTGAAGCAAATACGGGTTGTTATCCAGCATGCACTTCTACGAGAGCAATGGCTCAAACCGGCTATAACCGTTGCTACAATTTTCGAAGATAATTGCACGATTTGAAACACTATAAAACGCGATAACGCGATTCAACAAACGTAAATACATCGTGTCATAGTGCGAGAATCACAATCAAGCAAACGACCGGTAACGCTCTCTGCCATTACAACGACGAAACTGAACTGACTGAAATCAGTCAATAACGCGATGTGCAGCATTACCGACTACGATATTAAAACTGCAGGTGATAAACACTACTGTTGGTAAAGTCGGAACAATTCGATCTTGAGTGAGGATCAAGGACTTGCTTCGCGAGATTGAAACAAACGGATTCACTATTTCAGCAAAGTGATGATATTCGAGCCACTTGACTTATGGGATTAAAGTATACTGATTACAATAATGAATGGTAAATTGCTCACTTCGTTTTGCCCGGCATCTCCTCCTCCTCCTCTTCCTCCACCACCTGCTGCTCCTTTTTCCTCGGTTGCTCTTCCTGTTGCTCCCTTATTACTGCTCTTTCATGGCATTCACACAATAATCACTCGCCAAAACGCGGTTTTAGATTAACACGAATACGATAATCGAACGCGACGTGTGTACACGCACCGGCAGAAATGGTGTCCCCTCGGCGTTCGGCGCGCGGCGCCACACACTTATACCGAAGCACACACGTACGTGTTACTGCAAGTGCGGAGGCGAGGAGCGCGAAGGGAGAAAGTAGTGGGGGGCGCTCCGATATTCTATCCTTAGCGCAAGGCGCACGGTTGAGAGAGAAAGCGTAATTGGACGTGATGCCGGCTCCCGGTGTCCTTTCGCTGTCTCACACATTTGTTACTAGTACGAGTGAGATACCCCGGTGTCTCTCGCTTGCTAATATTCATAATACTTTTATTATGCAAAATGTAATTATGCATAAAAATTTTTAATATTGTAAAAAAATTGTTGTGCATAATTACAACATTACATATAATTTTGAAACTCATTGTAATAGAACAAAGAAAATTTAATTTGACTAAAAAGGAATCAGTGCAGTAAGAAGTGCGCAAAATTTTTGTAAAAAGATATTTAATAAACCATAAGATGCGTAATTACATCATCGCTCTGAGAATTTTTTCAGAATTTATTATCAACTTTTTAGTACAGCATTTTCTTATTTTTACCAACGTGAGAAAATACGGTATTAAAAAATTATGAAAAAATTCTCAGAACTTTATGAGAAGAAAATAAATTATTTTTGTCTCTTGCAGTTTTTCTGTAAAGTTGAAAGTATTTGAGTAAATAATTATTCAAGACCATTATTTTACAATATTTAGTAATTAATATCTTGTTAACTATTGCGAAAATTGCAAAATAGTAGAGGAATTTTCGACTCAGTTTAATCCGCTCTACCTGCTCAAGGCGAGTGAGGCCGTATGTTCGGGACACCCTGTATATTGAACATTATTGCAATATAAAATGTAAGTACTTCCGTGTTAGATACGAAAACCACGACTAGATTGCATTTTTTGTGCTATATAAGCTCTACACATCGCCGACAAATCAGAAACGTACGTAGAGGTGAAAATAACTTGAACTTTAATAAATATTTAAAAATCCGTCTGTCACATCTATCGGTATTGGTTCTTGCCATATTTTCGGCGATCATGGATGCATTTGAAGCATCCGGTCCGAATACATCCACGACGGCAAAAACTTTTTCTGAATTGGATACAGAAATCATGCAACTATTTGTAAGCAATTTTTGTAGATAAACCTCTATAATATTGTAGTTAAAATGCGTTTTTCCGATTTAGCAAAATATGGAAAATTTTCTCTGTCTCTTCATCTCATATTTTTTAAAATTATTAATCAGAAATATCTTGCGTGTATATGTTTTAATTATAATATAAACGGAATTATTTCTTTTTTATAAAACCTTTTGGAAATTGTTTTAGAACAAGGATATTTACGCATTTTATGGGGATGTTGTTAATTATTTGTAAGTTCTCCAACAATATATTTATTAAATATTAGACATTTAAAAAATCAAGAATAATTTTTATAATATATCGTTATTATTGGATAATTGTTTCTGAAAAATGCGACCAAGTTCGTTAGAATAGTTGTGTAAGAACAAGTTGCACTTAATGAGAATTCATTAGACTCTCTAAAATATGAACTACAACAATAACATATATATATATATATATACATATATATATTTTCTTATATTAAACAAATATAAATTTTAATTTTACGTACTATATTGTACTTCTCTATATATGATATATTTCTATATTATATTATTTATTTCTGAAATACACAAAAGGAAATAAAACCATATGCTTACAGCATAAGCATTGTTTCATTTACATAAATTACTACACATTTTGTTGTTAATTGTAATTAGTTTATTACTTACATCTGAAAACTTAGAACATGTATTTTTAATTATCCTTTTTTGAATTTTTATTAGCTCTAAAATAATACTTACTATTCTTTTTACAATTAATGCATATGTATTAAATTTAAAAAGTGAGGATTATATATATTTGTACATACAAGGTACCTAAATATTCGATAAGTGTTAATTTAACGTAATATATTTATGTTATTTAAGGATTAAATTAATATTCAATGTGTCTTAATTTCAAATTGATACAATTTATGAGTAAATGAACAAGAGTAATATAAAAATAATGCGTTTTAAAATGTAAATTCTAAGATAAATGAAAATATGGATTAATTTATAACATATCATAAATGTTAATTTTACTTAAATGTTAATACTACTAAAAAAAATATGCTTCTACAGTTTATTTACAAACTGGACTAATGTACCTTTTTTGTATTTTTTTCTTTTACATAATATTTGAGTAACCTTCTAACATATTCATCTTGTGTTAAATTAATCAGAGAATTTGAGCGGAAAGTTTGGAACATGTGATTTATAATATATTAAATTCGAGCTAGCAATTAATCATGATATCGCCATCATGAACAAGATCAAATTAAAAGAAAGAAACTTTACAATGTAGACATTAGAAAAATAAAAAAGTGTGCAAATTATTTATACATATATTAATGAAACTATATTTTATATTTAAGGCGAGAAAATAACAGCATTGTTTATTGAAACCATTTAGATGAAACCTACACTGGAAAACTAGAAAAATGATTGCTATGGGAATGAGGAACTACAAAGAATACATATCATATATATTTTTCAAACAACAAATTATATTTATATGTCTCTATTGTGTTTGTTCATGTCCTAATTATTTGATAATAAATAATCAAGAAACTTGCAACATCAGTATCGTGTTTTATTTACAGATTTTTTATAATATTTTATTTTTATTATAGATTATCCTCTTATAATTATAATATTAATTTTCTAGTGCATGTTTAACTGTTTTTTTTATTTACTCCAAAATAATATTGCTTTCTCTTTTTTCAATTATTACTGTATTAATTTCTAAGCGGTAATGGAAGCATATCGATTCTTTCCGTTTTACATTATTTATAACATTATTATAAAACAGACGTAAGAGAAAAGATAAAATCTCTGATTTTTAATGTGTTTTTGTAACATTTATCATTACACTTTAGGCGATTCAAAATTAGTTTTATCTTAACAGATACTATGCATATCAGTTCGGTCGTAACTATAGTTTAAAAAAAAAACCTCTTTTTTTGAGTTGCTGGAAAAAAACCGGAAAAATTCCCGTTTTTTTCCGAAAAATTGGTTTTTTTGGAACAATTGCTGTTTTTGCAATATATATAACATGCTATTATATATACTACGCAACAAAATTATCGCAACAAAATTTTTCATCGAAATTTTTCAAAATTTCTATTTTTTTCTATTTTTCAAATGCGCATAACTCGGTCAATTTTTATCGTATCAAGACGACTTTTTTTTCATTTTGTAGGTAATTATCTATACTTTAAGAAAAACTTGATGCGAAATTAGGTGCAAGTCGATGCCGCATCTCCATGTTTTGATAAAGCCCAAACATTTTTTTTCTTAAAAAATTATATTGTTTGACTACCTCGATCGCCCCGATTTTTTTTCGAAAATACCACATAGACCATTGTAAAGTGCACTTTTCGACAAACAATTTGAAACAAAATTCGAGTCTCTATGATTTGTTTTGATCGAATAATGCCATTTTGAAGTTATTCGGACGTTTTTAACGAATATCGCGATAGAGTCAAATGCCGAAACCTCATTATGGGGAAGGATCCGTATTGAACTTTAATTTTGTTATGCAGAGTGAATACTAATAAAGAAATACAAAAAAGCACTGAATATTTTATTTTCTTACTAAAAATGCCTCGGCTTACTGAAATTCAATCTGCTCAAATTATGGCCCTGCTAGAGGCGGGATTGAGTCAAAGCGCCGTAGCAACAAGAATGAGTATTAATCGCTCGACGGTATCGCGTGTTTTTAGTCTGTACCAAGAAACATTCTTATCGTTGGAGGCCTATCAAGGTCGACCTAGGATAACTACGAACCGGGAGGATCGCAACATTGTCAATGAAGCTCTGCGCGTCCCAACAAGGGTTGCGGGAATAAAGCTTTACCAGGCAGACGAATTAATACTCAAACGATAAGAAGACGCCTTCACGAAAAAGGTTTAAGATCACGAATTTGTGCTAGAGTGCCCATGTTGATAACAGTGCATCGGCGAACTCGTCTACGTTACGCCCGTATAATCATCGAAACTGGATGACCAGTCAGTGGAGAAATGTGTTGTTTACAGACGAATCTCGATTTTGTCTGTTTGGGAATGATGCTAGGATCCGAATTTGGCGACGTAGACGAGAGCGTTTTGAAGCGAATCATGTTGATCCAACTCGAGCGTTCGGTGAAGGATCCGTTATGATATGGGGTGGAATATCAATGAACCATCGAACAGATCTAGTGATTCTCCAACCCCCAGGATTCACAGCGGTACGTTACATAAACGAAGTTTTGCGTCCTTGCGTGATTCCAATGCATCGACGAATAGGCCGTGATTTCATCTTGATGCAGGATAATGCACTTCCCCATGTTGCGAGGGTAACTCGTGAGTACTTGGCAGTAAACAATATACAGTTACTGCCTCATCCATCTAACAGCCCAGACCTCAATCCTATTGAGCATGTATGGGACATGATGGGTAGGAGATTACGTAACTTGGAGAGGCCTCCTGCTAATCTGCAAGAGCTTGAGAGAGCTCTACATGAAACCTGGCACGAGATACCTCAAGATTCAAGCAAAGCATGCATTAATATGCAAGAACGTTTAGAAGAGGTTACCCGACGCCGAGGTGGTAATACACGGTATTGAATGCCTCTAACACTTGACCGCTCTGGCATTAGGCAAATAGGATTTGGAGTCAGAAAATACTGTGGAAGTGACGAGCCACGGGGTCCCTAATTTGACAAATGGTTTACATAATCGGCCCTTTCAGGGCTAAAATGATGCGTAAAGTCCAACCAGCAATCTCCTCGCGGTACGTATCGGGTAATGCTAATGCTGGCGGTATTCGTTAAAAACGCCCGAATAACTTAAAAATGGCATTACTCGGTCAAAAAAAATCGTAGAGACTCGAATTTTTTTTCAAATCGTTTGTTGAAAAGTACACTTTACAATGGTCTATGTGGTATTTTCGAAAAAAAATTAGGGCGATCCATGTAGCGCGTTAAACAACCAAATTTTTTAAGAAAAAAAATGCTTGGGCTTTATCAAAACATGGAGAAGCGGCATCGACTTGC
>NW_017295756.1:32019-37866 GCF_001594075.2 Trachymyrmex cornetzi | reverse complement strand
TATATATATATATATATATATATATATATGTATGTATATATCAATCCCTGTCGATTAATTATTCGTTAACTGAAAAGCGCTCGAAGAAAAGAACACATTACTGGTACAACACTAACACGACACTCATTCACTCGACGATAAGAAGCAGTCGACCGATTCTACTGGTTATGTTTATAACTAACGTTGTCGAAACGCGAAATCACTTCTTCCTTGCTTATTGCAGGCTTCTGCCTCCGTGACGAAAGGAAATACATAGGGCCAGCTCTTATTAAATAGTACAACAATTAGTAAGATTGCAAGACACGTTTAACACTGAACTCGACTTTGCAAAACTATTCGGACGATGTAACACTCGTGCCAAAGCATCTACCCTGTGGTCGAGCGATCTTTCGAGACTAACGCGGAATCATATATCCTTAGTAATGTTTATGTATAACTGCTCTGTAATCTGTTGGCAGTAATTATTACACGAGCAGTAATACCTCCAATAATAACTTCAGCGGTGTAATGCCTGTCGTATGATCCGTCAGTAGTTACTACATGGCAGCAACATCCCCAGTAATAACTTATACACACTTTACAGTCAGTCTTTTCCATAAGGGAAAGCATTAAGTACACGACTGCGCATTGTACTACGCAAGTGGTTACTCTAGATACATCACGTAGGTTAGATCGGTTAGATTCAAAAATTTATAATTCTTTTCATTCTAAAGACTTTATGTGATTTATCTTAATCTGCACATTACAAAAAGTGTTAGATTTTGTTTAAATTAGATATAAGATTACAATTAATTCTCATATTTTGTAATATTATTAAAATAAGATACTTCGTTCAAGCATTGAAATTAATATTGAGCTAACTTTTATATTTACGTTTACAATAGTACATCACGTGATGTGAAATTTATTTATTGTTAAACGGACTAATTTAGGAAGTAATGTAATCTTAACAACTAGTCTGAAGAGTAATTTAAGTTATATGTATAAAACATATAACAGTGTTTCGTATGTTTTATTGAATACATTATGGGACCTCAATTCTGTTAACTTATCCAAATTATCCCGCTGTGTACCCTATGTACGCGATTATATTCTTTACAAAAAGAATCGAGAGCAAACGTAGTAGATTTTACGAGCACGCGTGAATTTTTCCAAAATGAATTTTTCTACCCTTGGGAAAAAAATCGAAAGAATCCGAAAAATTGGAAAAATTGGAAAAATTCGGTTTTTTTCCGATCCTTTAAAGCTATAGTTGTAACTATACTGGGTCGTAAAGCCTAATGACTGTCTAGGTTCCTTGTAATCCTCCCTTTCTTTTAATTCATTTGCCGCATTCATAGTTATTCACAATTAGACGTAAATTAGTTACCGAATGCGAAACTTTTCGCAAAACTGCCGATATTGAATGCGAAGATCACGCGAAATCTTCCACAACACCGCCGGTATTGAATGCGACGATCGCACGAAGCTTTCCACTGCACTACCAATATCAAATGCGACGGGTATTTCAGCGAATCTATCTATTAATAATTGGTACGATATATTCCAAAAATATTTGAAAAAATAATTTTCACATAAATATTTTTAATGTAATAAGTATAAAATAATCATTCTAATCGTAATAAAGTGGTAATATTTTTAACTGGCCCATTACCAATTCATGTCAATTTGAATATAACAAATATTATTTATTGCGATATAATCGCTTCGGTAAATACTCATTGCTTATATCGTTGATTAGAAGAGGTGATTAATTAATTATTGCAGTCAACTGCAGTTTCTAATCGTTCATAAATTATTTCGGCACACGAAGTTGTTCGCACTGCTACGTGATTGTTCGACTGTCGGTGAACGAATGGGTAGCGTTAATGTGACCTTAAACAGTGTCATATTTCGAACGTCATGCTTTAGGTTAACTATTATACAAACCGTTACAGACTGTCTGTACAGGAAATATATGCAAAATATATTGTGTTTAATATGTGTATGTATTATAAATTTTTGAACTGCAGATACATTACATACCTCCGTTCTTTGAATCAATCATGTTACCTCACGTCAATTCGATAACAGTAATGTACAAATCAGATTTAAACTGACAAAAAATGTGAAGTAATGTGTACTATATAAGAGACAGACATATTCGATAATACGTAACAGTATTAAAGCGACAATATTCGAAAAACAGTGTTTTAAATAAATACTTCGACATATTTAGTTGATCATGAATATTTCTTGCGTTGATTAATAATCACTAAATAATTATAGAAAACCATTGCATTTAAATGTTGTTAAGGAAAATTAAATAAAAACTTTATATTTTAAAAATATTTAACACATAACAACATAGACCGAGGCTTCTGGAAGTGGCTAAGCCTCTATCTTTATTTTTATCCATTAAAATTACATAAAATGAAATGACGCTATAATCAATCAACAGAAATATAATCAACAGAAAATATAGTGAGTTGGTATCAAAAACAAACACATATCTATCCACCCAGACGAACATTTCGATTTGAAGGACACAACTTTATCTCTTCATAAAACAGTAATACAGTTTTTCTATTGTTTATACTATACTTTTAAAACTGACACATGTACCACCCATATATGTATTTGAGTCATACTTTACGTATTAATCATTATCATCGGGATTATTTCAGGTTTATAGTCTTCGTTTTATCGTTTTATTAACTTTATATATTTCGTGCATAAAATGAACATGTTTTCATGATTCAAAATATGATATTTGTATATCTGCAATAAATGTATAAAGATATAAGAAAATGTAGGTACCTGTTAGACTCGAAAACAATATCTTAACTGCATTTCTTGGGCTACACGTCTGCAATAAATCGCAAACGTACATATTAATACTTCTTAAGCTTTAGTAAATAATACAAGACGCGATTGCTTTATTTATCGATAACTTTTGATATAATTTTTGTTACGACGATTATGCACGCATTCGGGGAAGAAGCAAACACCTTTCCTAGAGCTAATGCAATCGGTAAGACCAATCCGAAAGAAACATTAGGTGTTATAAGCATTAGTCATTTCATAATTAAATCTTATACTCTTATACTATAGCAGAATTTTTCTTATTTTATACATAAACGAAAAACTTTTTTTTGTAGTTTAAGCTGGAATTCACATCCTCAGTCACCGTTGTAAGTATATGGACGAGAAGATGTCATTATTATACATATATTAATAAAAACGTAGGATAGACTTTTGAAAAGGTGAACCCCCGATTTTCTTGTCGCTTGACATACTACTGTATTTTGATGCCCTAATTACAAATATGATTATGAAAATTGCCGACAAGATCATTTCCAAGATCATTAACACTTGTAATATATGTAGGAAGATTGTAATTTTTATTTATTACTTCATATACATATTTACCATTCTTATTCCTTCATAAAACTTTATAAACACATTTTATAAGTTAATGTGTCATCATACGCGTTTTATTTATATGCATTATTTGTAAATTTTTCATAAGCCGTACATACCTCCCCTCTCCTTCTATGAGTAGCCATATATCCCATCCCTATGGGATATGCAGCAAAAGTATAAGGTTTCAAAAAGTTTATTTTTTAATATGAAAAATAAATATTTCGGATTTCTAATATTTTTTTCATAGTAGTAGACAGTACAAAGTTTTTACTGATATAGTTCGTTTACTAAACACATACTAAATAATACTTAATAAATTAAATTTTTGATAGGTGCGACGTATTTACCGGAGTTACCCTATCTCTCCTAGTAGCGATTTATTAACAATAACTGATTAAATATTCATTATATATTGAATTAATACAGGGCCAATATTGTACGAATAAATTGTATTAACAGAGTTATACATGTAATTTATACGTATACGTTAGATTTTTTAAACCTATTACTTTTTGTAGGTTGTTGAACGTGCTGCGTATAAATAAAAATGTAAAAACGGGAAAAACATAATTTTCCAAATATGTTCCCAATAAACAATAACAGATTGACATGGATTGAAATTTTATCCATCCAAATACATATTTTGAATAGCGAAAACTTTATTTGGATTCAATTGAATTCAGTTAGATTTTCAATTGGAAAACAATTCAAATTGAGTTAAATTTAACAGATAAATATATAACATCAAATTTAATTCAATTTTTAAATTGTATAATGACTTCGTATTAGTATAAAATAATGAATATTGAGGAACAGCAGTTTAAATCAGGTCAAATTTGATACTACAAATTTAATAATAGGAATTCTTTTTGGTTGAACTTTTGCATCAGTTTATTTTTCTTGTTCTTCTTTCCTCCTGAAGATAAAAGGAAGAAAGATGAACTGGTGCAAAAATTTAACTAAATAGAACAGATCTAATGCAATCCAATTCCGAATTTATGAATCAGTGAAATAATCCTTGCTCTGCGAAGGTTGCACGAACAATGTTCTTTTTCAGACATACAATTGTTTCCGCAATTCGCATTGATATTATCAATTATTATCGCTTCCAAGTTATAATGAATAATGGTTATTAAAATTTCCATTAAAGAAAAATCAACAGCAATATTGGTCTCATTACTAAATTTTTCAATCCATATTAAAGTTGTATACGACGGAATAACACTATAATACCTAAATGTAGAAATTTATGTAATAAATGGCTAAAGAAACAAACCCAATGCATCTATTTACTCGAAAGATAGTAATGCTGACTTAAATGATACGATTTTATCATCTAGAAGTAGCAATGTTGTTTTTATTTATTTATTTTTATTTAATATATTTTTATTTTTAGTTTTAAAATTACGTAATTTTTAAGTATAATGTACATATTATATTTAAAAATAATATTATTTTAAAACTATAAAAAACCTACATACGTATAGCGTATTTACGTAGCGTGCCATGTTGTACAATTTAATAATTTTGTGTATATAATTTGAATTTCTTATATTATTTATTTTTATATATCATATTTTTCCCGTATAAGATAACAATGTTTTGATTATGCATGTAATATTTATGTACATATATTGAACATTATGCAGTATAAAATGTAAGTACTTCCGTGTTAGATACGAAAACCACGACTAGATTGCATTTTTTGTGCTATATAAGCTCTAAACGTCGCCGACAAATCAGAAACGTACATACAGGTGAAAATAACTTGAACTCCAATAAATATTTAAAAATGGGAATGCCATATCTATCAGTATTGGTCCTTGCTATAATTTTTTTTATGTCGATCATGGATGCATCCATAGCGGAAGCAATACCACAGCTTTCTACAGGATCGAACTTCACTACGGAGGCCAATTCATCATTCAAAGTATCATTTGATGTAAGCAATTTTTATAGTTAAACCTCTATAGCGTTGTAGTTAAATGCGTTTTTCCGATTTAACAAAATACGGAAAATTTTCTCTGTCCCTTCATCTCATATTTTTTAATATTATTAATCGGAAATATCTTGCGTATATGTTTTAGTTATAATATAAACGGAATTATTTTTTTTTATAGGAAAGTCAGGCTGTAAAAATGGATGTAAGTTTTCCAAAAATACATTTATTAAATATTAGATATTAAAAAATCAAGAACAATTTTTATAACATATCGTTATTAACGGATAATTGTTTCTGAAAAAGACGGCCAAGTTCGTTAGAATAGATGCGTAAAAACAAGTTGCACTTAAAATGAGAAATTATTAGACTCTCTAAAATATGGACTACAAAAATAACAAATATATATGTATATATATATTTATATACACATATATATCATATTATCTTAAATTAAACAAATATAAATTTTATTTCTACGTATTATATCGTACTTCTATATG
>NW_017295756.1:30209-31880 GCF_001594075.2 Trachymyrmex cornetzi | reverse complement strand
ATCTGAAAACTTAGAACATGTATTTTTAATTATCCTTTTTTAAATATTTATTAGCTCTAAAATAATAATTACTATTTTTTTTACAAGTAACGCATATTTATTAAATTTAAAAAGTGAGGAGTATATATATTTGCACATACAAGGTAACTAAATATTCGAGTGTTACTTTAACGTAATATAATTATGTTATTTAAGGATTAAATTAATATTCGATGTGTCTTAATTTCAAAATTATACAATTTATGAGTAAGCAAATGTATATAAACAATTTTAGTAGTTAAACCACTATAGTGTTGTAGTTAAAATGGATTTTTCGGATTTAGCAAAATGTGGAAAATTTTCTCTGTCCCTTCATCTCATATTTTTTAATCGGAAATATCATGCGTATATGTTTTAGTTATAATATAAACGGAATTATTTTTTTTTATAGATAAATCAGTTTAAGGAAATTGTGGTAAGTTTTCCAAAAATACATTTATTAAATATTAGATATTAAAAAATCAAGAACAATTTTTATAATATATCGTTATTAACGGATAATTGTTTCTGAAAAAGGCGGCCAAGTTCGTTAGAATAGTTGCGTAAAAACAAGTTGCACTTAAAATGAGAAATTATTAGACTCTCTAAAATATGGACTACAAAAATAACATATATATATGTATATATATATTTAAATACACATATATATCATATTATCTTAAATTAAACAAATATAAATTTTAATTCTACGTATTATATCGTACTTCTATATGATATATTTCTATATTATGTTTATTTATTTCTGAAATACACAAAAGGGAATAAAACTGTATGCTTACAGCATAACCATTGTTTCACTTACAGAAACTACTTCACATTTTGTTGTTAATTGTAATTAGTTTATTACTTTAAATCTGAAGACTTAGAACATGTATTTTTAATTATCCTTTTTTAAATATTTATTAGCTCTAAAATAATACTTCCTATTTTTTTTACAAGTAATGCATATTTATTAAATTTAAAAAGTGAGGAGTATATATATTTGCACATACAAGGTAACTAAATATTCGAGTGTTAATTTAATGTAATATAATTATGTTATTTAAGGATTAAATTAATATTCAATGTGTCTTAATTTCAAAGTTATTCAATTTATGAGTAATCAATTGTATATAAGCAATTTTTGTAGATACCTCTATAGCGTTGTAGTTAAATGCGTTTTTCCGATTTAGCAAAATACGGAAAATTTTCTCTGTCCCTTCATCTCATATTTTTTAAAATTATTAATCGGAAACATCTTGCGCATATGTTTTAGTTATAATATAAACGGAATTATTTTTTTTTTAGGATGATACGGTTAAGGGAACTGTGGTAAGTTTTCCAAAAATACATTTATTAAATATTAGATATTAAAAAATCAAGAACAATTTTTATAATATATCGTTATTAATGGATAATTGTTTCTGAAAAAGGCGGCCAAGTTCGTTAGAATAGTTGCGTATAAACAAGTTGCACTTAAAATGAGAAATTTTAGACTCTGTAAAATATGGACTACAAAAATAACATTTATATATGTATATATATATTTATATATACACATATATATCATATTATCTTAAATTAAACAAATATAAATTTTAATTTTACGTATTATATCGTACTTCTATATGATATATTTCTATATTATGTTTA
>NW_017295756.1:27530-30030 GCF_001594075.2 Trachymyrmex cornetzi | reverse complement strand
ACTTACTATTTTTTTTACAAGTAATGCATATTTATTAAATTTAACAAGTGAGGAGTATATATATTTGTACATACAAGATAACTAAATATTCGAATGTTATTTTAACGTAATATAATTATGTTATTTAAGGACTAAATTAATATTCAATGTGTCTTAATTTCAAAATTATACAATTTATGAGTAATCAATTGTATATAAGCAATTTTTGTAGTTAAACCTCTATAGCGTTGTAGTTAAATGCGTTTTTCCGATTTAGCAAAATACGGAAAATTTTCTCTGTCTCTTCATCCCATATTTTTTAAAATTTTTAATGGGAAATACTTGCGTATATGTTTTAACTATAATATAAACGAAATTATTTTTTTTTTAGGACACTTTGGATGAGATGAAAAAGGTTGTAAGTTTTACAAAAATACATTTATTAAATATTAGAAATTAAAAAATCAAGAATAATTTTTATAATATATCGTTATTAATGGGTAATTTTTTCTGAAAAAGGCTGCCAAGTTCGTTAGAATAGTTGCGTAAGAACAAGTTGCATTTAAAATGAGAAATTATTAGACTCTCTAAAATATGAACTACAAAAATATATATACATATATATCATATTATCTTAAATTAAACAAATATAAATTTTAATTCTACGTATTATATCGTACTTCTCTATGATATATTTCTATATTAGGTTTATTTATTTCTGAAATACACAAAAGGGAATAAAACTATATGCTTACAGCATAAGCATTGTTTCATTTACAGAAATTATTACACATTTTGTTGTAATTTAATTGTAATTATTTTTTACTTTAAATCTGAAAACTTAGAACAATCATGTATTTTTAATTATACTTTTTTAAATTTTTATTAGCTCTAAAATAATACTTACTATTTTTTTTACAAGTAATGCATATTTATTAAATTTAAAAAGTGAGGAGTATATTGTATATTTGCACTTACAAGGTAACTAAATATTCGAGTGTTAATTTAACGTAATATAATTATGTTATTTAAGGATTAAATTAATATTGAATGTTTCTTAATTTCAGAATTATACAATTGATGAGTAAGCAATTGTATATAAGCAATTTTTGTAATTAAACCTCTGTAGTGTTGTAGTTAAAATGCGTTTTTCAGATTTAGCAAAATGTGGAAAATTTTCTCTGTCTCTTCATCTCATATTTTTTAAAATTATTAATCTGAAATATCTTGCGTATATGTTTTAATTATAATATAAACGAAATTATTTTTTTTTTACAGGAACCTGTGGCCTCTGTAAGTTCTCCAAAAATACATTTATTAAATATTATATATTACAAAAATCAAGAATAATTTTCATAATATGTAGTTTTTAATGGATAAATGTTTCAGATGAATTTTACGTCAATTTATGATCTTGATTTATGAAGTTCTAATGGCCAATAAAGATAAACTACGCCAGCGCATCTTTTGTACTCGCAACTATCTCGGGATCTTTGAAAGAGTGCGATAATTCATAATCCGATGCATCCAATCGTGTATTGAATCAAGTGGGCGATAATTCGTACATTTGTTTATAATTAAAATTTGAAATTAAATGCTATTAAATGTTAATAAATATTACTTTATTTTCCTTTATTAATAAACATCTTGAGCTGTATCTCAGTTTCCAAAGCATACAACAAATCTTGAAGTTAGTAAAAAAAAAGTATTTAAGAAGATATTTCGAATATTATAGACTTTATTAAAATTTCGTAGCTATTTCAAATTGAGTTGTTAATTTTTATTTATATATTTTAACGATGAGGAAAATATGTATGTCTCCCAGTGGCGATTTATTGACAATACTTGATTGAATGTAAAAATTTATATGTATAAATGAGGCTTAAAATTATAAATCACTTTGTATTTTAACTATAATATGTGTAATCAAAGATTAGAAATGACCACCGATTATCATACAGTAAAATATCGTTATTTTATATATTACGTAAAATTTTGTTTTATAAAAATACATTAACGTTTTATCTTAATGACTATATTTTATTTTCTTAAAAAAAGGTATTTATTACATTTACACATTTTTAAACTTATGAATTTATATTTGGATTTGAAATAAACTTAAAATTTATTTCTGTTAAACATAAACGATTTCAACAAATATCTTACTTCTATAAAAAAAAGTGTCATTCCATTCTTTACCAACAACTTTACCAATTTGTTTATAAAAAAAGTTCTGACAGATAAGTAAACTTAAAATGAGAGTTATATAAACTTAAGGTTAATTTAAAACTGTTTTGAAAAATAAAAAAAAAATTATCCTCATATAAAATAAAATTTGTACTTTCTGGTTCACAACGAAACTAATTATAATAGAAGAAGAAACATTTTTCTAAATAAAAACTAACAAAACATATAAAATATATTAAAAAAATATTATAATAAGTCAGGAAACTCTCTTATTTCTTTAGTTTCATTATTAATGTTATTACTGTCATGGCAGTTCTAGTTTTATTTTTAGTTG